>NC_056749.1:66543610-66553610 GCF_019279795.1 Protopterus annectens | reverse complement strand
ATTGCCTGTACACACTCACACACACAGCAGCAGACTTACTATTATAGATATATATTCTTCACACACACACTGTGACACAACAGCAGTTTTCTTTTATTATATATATATTCACACTCACACCCACCTACTACCAATACCAGCAGTTTACTTATTTATTGTATATATTCACTCACACCTCACACCCTACTAACACACTCACAGTGCCTTATATATTGTATATTCACTCACACCCTGTACCAACACTGACAGCAGTGCCTTATTTATTGTATATATTCACTCACACCCTGTACCAACACTGACAGCAGTGCCTTACTTATATATTGTATATATTCACTCACACCCTCTACCAATACTAACAGCAGTGCCTTATTTATTGTATATATTCACTCACACCCTGTGCCAACACTGACATCAGTGCCTTATTTATTGTATATATTCACTTACACACTGTGCCAGCACTGACATCAGTGCCTTACATATTTATTCTGTATATTCACTCACACCCTGAACCAACACCAACAACTGTGCCTTGCTTATATAATGTACATATTCACTCACACCCTATGCCAACACTGACAGCAGTGCCATACATATATACTGTATATATTCACTCTCACACTGGTCGAACAAACTCTCACTCTTTCTCCACAATCTTACTGGACTAACCCAAAGATCAGTCCTAGGACCCCTGCCCTTCAACATTTTCACGAACAACCTTCACACTGCCTCTCACCCTGGGACCCTCATTCAATGCACTGGTGATTCCAAAATAATCTGCACTGCTCAATCACTACCAGAACTACTCTCAAAAACTCAACAGTCCTTTACAGCAGTTGAATCCTGGCTAAGAATTGCCCAACTCTTTGTTAATCCAAAGAAGACAAAACTAGTACTCTTTCATCCCCAAAACACCTTCCTTGTCACTGATCATTTCTACAACCTTGCATCTGACAACACTGTCATAGAAATAGTGCAGGAAACCAAACTTCTAGGTATAATCATTGAGAGTAAACTTTCATTTTACCCCATATACAGCAAAATATAAAGAAACCCCATCTAAAACTGGGACTCTTATACAGGAACAAACATTTTTTTTACTGCAGCAACCAAAACTACCCTTGCAAAAACATTTTTACTTACCTCTCTTCTGTATTGTGCCCCAATCTTAACTAACTTACAAAATTCTACCCTACGCAAGTTGGAACAGTGCTACAACAAAGTTGCAAAGTTTGCTACAAACTCTAAATATCAAACACATCACTGTAAACCACTACTAGAATTAAACGGGCTTGAAATACCCAACCAACTTGCCTATATTCAGCTATCCACCTTGCACAACCTTATTTTCAAGTCTACTGCCTGCCCTGCACTAGCCAATCTAGTCACACCTTACAGACCAAATTGATCCCTATGATCAGAAGACAAAAATCTGTTGGGTATCTCAAAACCCACAAGAAAACCTGGTCACTCTCTGTATTCATACTCTGTTTCTATTCATTGGACTTCACTACCTCTAGCTACAAGGTTTATTACTGGCCTAACCCATTTCAAAGCCTCTTTAAAAAATCCTCTAGTACAAGGCTCTGCTCCTGCATAAAGCCTGCCGAATGCTCAGGTCTTCCTCTTCTGTCACATTTCAGTCCCTCACAGACTGCTAGATGCTAAGGCTCTTCTAACTCCTTCTCTGTTTCTATACCATATCCTACTGCCATACCACACCCTTAAGCTGCGGTTCAGGTTTTATTGCTTCTATTCTTCTTTAACTCTCTCTCGCTATATGTTTGCATCACTAACTTTCTGGCTGCTATTTCTATGTCGTGTCTGATGAGCATGACTATTATCATCTGTAACGTTTTATAGAACTGTTTAGATGTGTAGTAAGATATTACAACATCTTGTACCAGTTTGATCTTTAAACTTATTTTTTGTATAGTATTTCTAATGTAATCTTTATTGTATTGGATTTTACTGTATTTGTATTATACTGTATGTGTAGCTTTTCTCCCCGGGCCTCCGCTGAAAACGGGTTCTGTAGACCCAGTCAGACCACCCCAGTATACAAATGTAACATAAATAAATAAATAAATAAATAAAATTGCATATATTCACTCACACCAAGTACCAATACTGATAGCAGTGCCATAATAATTAATTGCATATACACACTCTGTACCAACAGTGATACCATTACCTTACTTATATATTGTGCATATTCTCTCACACTCTGTGCCAAAACTGATAGCAGTGCCTAACTTATATAACGCATATATTCCACTTACACCCTATACCAACAATGACAGCTGTGCCTTACTTATATATTGCATATATTGACTCACACGCTGTACCAACGCTGACAGCAGTGCCTTACTTATATAATGTATATATTGACTCACACCCTGTACCAACACTGACAGCAGTGACTTACTTATATAAAGCATATATTCACTCTCACACTGTACCAACACTGACAGACGTGCCTTACTTTTTTGTATAGGGTCATAGGTTCATACATGTGTAGTAGGCCTTTACCACACCCTTAACCAACACTGACAGCAGTGTCCTATTTATTCTATATATTCACTCACACCCTGTACCAGCACTGACAGCTGTACCTTACTTATATATTATATATATATTCATTCACACCCTATACCAGCCATGACAGCTGTGCCTTACTTATATATTGTATATATTCACTCACACCCTGTACCAACACTAACAGCAGTGCCTTATTTATTGTATATATTCACTCACACCCTGTACCAAAACTGACAGCAGTGTCTTACTTATATATTGTATATATTCACTCACACCCTGTGCCACCACTGATGGCAGTGTCTTAATTATATATTGTATATATTCAGTCACACCCTGTACCAAAACTGACAGCAGTGCCTTACTTATATATTGTATATATTCACTCACACCCTGTACCAACACTAACAGCAGTGCCTTATTATATATTGTATATATTCACTCACACCCTGTACCAACACTAACAGCAGTGCCTTACTTATATATTGTATATATTCACTCACACCCTGTACCAACACTAACAGCAGTGCCTTATTTATTGTATATATTCACTCACACCCTGTACCAACACTGACAGCAGTGCCTTACTTATATATTGTATATATTCCCTCACACCCTCTACCAGCACTAGCAGTAGTGCCTTACATAGGTTTATAGGTTCATAGGTAGGTACTAGGCTATCGGATCTGGGGCCTATACAAGCCCAGCCAATAAGGTACCCTGGCTTTTGTCACCCAAGAAAATAATTTTCCTGTGCCACTGTCGAGCAGAGCCACAGAGGTGATCCCCGGGGTGAATTTCCTATTTCCCATCCAACCATCAAGATTTTTCTTGAAGAGTGCTAATGAGGAGCTTTGTTTGATATAGATAGGTAATTTGTTCCAGAGTATGGGAAGTCTCTGGTACAGGAATCTATCCCTCTGGCATGTTCTGTTTATTGTGGTGACAAGGTTTAGGTCTATAGAGCGTGTATCTCAGAGGGATTAGGATTTCTTTAAGTGAAGCATGTCCAACAGCTCTGGGTTTGACATAGCTTTGTATGTTAGACAGAGATCACCTCTGAGTAGGCGATATGCAATGAAGTAAAGCTGGAGTTTTATGAGACGGTCTGCATAGGGCATCTGTTTGAGGCCAGTAATCCTCTTTGTGAGGTACTTCTGTGGTCTTTCCAGTTGTCGTAGATATCTTGTGAGGTACATAACAAAAGGGGCATTGTACTCTATAATGGGTCTAATGAGTGATGAGTAGAGGGGAACAATGACCTCTTTTTTTCTGGATGAGAAACCTTTTGTGATGAGTTGTGCCATGTAGAAGCATTTCCTGACTACTGTGGCGATGTGATTATCAAAGGAGAGACTACTGTCCACCTGTGTCCGAAGGTCTCTTATCACACTTTCGGTGTTAAGTATACTAATGCCTATGTTGTAGTTCATGGGTACAGAGTTTTTACCAAAGGGGGTGACAATGCACTTTTTGGCATTGAGCTTGAGGCCATGGCTTTGACACCAGGCATCTGTCTCAGTGAGGCCCTTTTGTAGGATGTCCACATTGTTAGGAGTTTTGATTATGGCTCCTAGTTTGCAGTCATCTGCGAACTTCATTAACCAAAGACTTTCTGTGTTAGCCTGTACTTCAGAGAAGTAGATACCAAACAGGAGAGGACCCAGGACTGAACCTTGTAGTACTCCACTTGTCACTGGTCTGAAGTCGGATTTGGAGTCTGCTACTTTCATAGTGTGGGTTCTGTCAGTGAGCCAGTTGGCCACCCATCTTGTGACATAGGAATTTATACCTAGTTTAGTGAGTTTATCTATAATTCCAGAGTGGGGGGTGGTGTCGAAAGCCTTGGCACAATCTAAATAGGCTGTGTGAACCACCTTACCCTTGTCAACGGCTTTGTTGACTGCTTCAAAGAAGTCTATCAGGTTTAGGAGATGTGATCTGCCTTTTACAAACCCGAACTGGGTGGGGGCCAGAGTTTGGAAATTACTAATGTCTTTTTTTATAAGTTCCATGATAATATGTTCCATGGCCTTGCAGGCTCGTCAGGTAATGGGGCGGTGGTTCCCAGGGTCCGTGGTGGCTCCCCCCTTGTGGAGTGGGATAACCGTCGCTGTGCACCATTCAGCAGGCACAAAGCCTGAGGTGAGGCTATGAATGAACATGGTACTTAGGTGGGGTACCAGTTCATTCTGTTCATATAGAACGCAGCCTGGGATGTGGTCTGGTCCCATGGATACTGTGTTCTTGGCTTTGGAGAGTGTGGTTTTTACCTGTGCAGCTATGATTACAGGAACTTTGTCTTCTTCCTGTATAGAGATGGGCTCTTTAGGGGGTGAGAGGGGGGTAAAGTTAGCACTGAACCTATCTGCCAGGATGTTGGCAATATCAGTTGGGTCTGTACATTTAGTGCCATTGTGCTGTAAATCAGAGCAGATCTGAGTGTTGCCATTGAGATTCTTGACAAAGCTATAGAATGCTTTGTGGTTGTCTTTAGAATCAGTGGTGATTTTGTTTTCGTAACTAGCTTTGGAGGATTGTATCAGAGATTGCAGCTTCTTACTGAGGTTGACCAGGGAGTTCCTCCACTCATGGGATTTTACTCTCTTTTGCAACAGTTTCTTCCTTCTGTTGTCTTCTTCTTCTTCTTTTGGCTGCTCCCATTAGGGTTCACCACAGCAGATCAACTGTTTCCATTTCTTCCTGTCCTCTGCATCTTGCTCTGTCACACCAACCACCTGTATGTCCTCTCTCACCACATCCATGAACCTTATCTTAGGCCTTCCTCTTTTCCTGTTACCTGGCAGCTTCATCCTTAGCATCTTTTTCCCAATATACTCTGCATCCCTCCTCAGCACATGTCCAAACCAACGTAATCTTGCCTCTCTGGCTTTGTCTCCAAACCTTCCAACCTGGGCTGACCCTCTAATATACTTATTCCTAATCCTGTCCATCCTTGTCACACCCAGTGCAAATCTTAACATCTTCACCTCTGCCATGTCAAGCTGTGACTCCTACCTTTGTGTCAATGCCACTGTCTCCAACCCATATAACATAGCTGGTCTCACTACCCTCTTGTAGACCTTCCCTTTCACTCTTACTAGTACTTGTCTGTCACAAATCACTCCTGACACTCTTCTCCACCCACACCATCCTGCCTGTACTCTCTTCTTCACCTCTCTTCCACATTCACCATTACTCTGAACTGTTGATCCCAAGTACTTAAAGTCATCCACCTTCACCACCTCTACTTCCTGCATCCTCACCATTCCTCTATCCTCCCTCTCATTCACACACATATATTCTGTCTTAGTCCTGCTGACCTTCATTCCTTTTCTCTCTAGAGCATATCTCCACCTCACCAGGGTCTCCTCCACCTGTTCCCTACTTTGTTTATGGCAGAGGACAACCAGATTGGCTTCCTTTTTTTGGAGGATAGCGTCTTGGTTCTGTTTGGGATAGCACAATCCATGCACTCATGCAAGTTGGCTTTGGAGAATTTTTTTACCATGGTTTCCTTAATGAGGGTGGGGGCAGGATGTGGATATCTAGGGTAATTAGTTTATGGTCGGATCGACCAATGAGGCATTGACTTCAGGTGTGGAACACCGGTCACTCATATTGGTAATGACTAGATATAGGATATTGTTGCCCCTGATAGGGGTGTGGATAAGTTGATTCAGGGCATTGGAGTTTATGAATTCCAGAAAGCGTTGAGCAAAGGAGTTGGTACATGAGTAGTTTTCCCAGTTAATGGTTGGGTAGTTGAAATTGCACATTATTAGGGTGTTTGGTTGAACCCTAATATTTTCCAGTACATCAAGAAAAGAGGAGTGGGAATCCTGGGGCATGGTGGGTGATCTGTAGCAAGCTACAATTTGGATTGCAGTTTTGCCCAGAGTCAGTTGCACTTGGATAACCTCGGCTGCATTATGCTGAGCAACTAGCCTGGAGGTGTGGATATCCTTAATGAATATGGGCACACCTCCGCCTTTGGTGTTCCGGTCCAGGTTACATGGCCAAAAAGTGTGGTATGAGTTATAGCCTGGTAGTGCTCTCTGGAGCTTTGAACTAGGTCTCAGTCACTGCACAGATATCGATGTTCTCCATTTTAAGGAGTGCCTCGAGTGAGTGCATTTTGAGATTTAGACTTCTAGCATTGAGTAGCATCAGCCTCAGTTTTTGCTTGCCTGTTCCTGTTATGGTGGTGAATTTGTCATTTGAACCTTGCCTAAAAAAGGCACTATAGGGGTGACAAAAACCTTAGCCAGTATCCGGAATCCCAGGGGGTGACAACTGCAGATCAACTCTGGCAAAGCATCGTGGTCTGTCGAACATGTCATCCCAGGCAGACAGATACTGGATCCCTTTAGAATGGCACCAGAAGCTTAGCCAATTGTTGAAGTCAATCATTTTGTCCTTGTACTGCGGTATCATTCTGGCTGATGGCAGAATGCTACTCAGGGCCAGGGTCATACATGCCTGGGCTACAAGATTGGAGATGTCTTCGTTGTCTCTTTTCATGTAGTTCAGGGAGGTATGTCTCAGGTCGTTCACACAAACATGGACAATGACAGAGTCATATTTGTACTTGCTGTGGAGTGACCTGAGTGCATGGGTTATGTGGAGGATCCTGGCCCCCAACAGGCAGCTGACAGTAACCTTCTCCTTGTTTAGCCTGGTGAGTGGGACATCAGTGTGCCTGACTATAGAGTCACCTATGACTAGTGTGTTGGGTACATTGTTTTGCCTTATTGGCTGTGGTTGAGTGGCACACTGAGTCTGCGGGCTATGTGTCATTTGGGTTGTGTTGGGGGATGGAGGTTGCTTGCGTTTCTGCTTTGGAGGTCTCTGTTGCTTAGACAGATTATTATTGAGAGCCTCCATGAATGTTTTTTGTTTCTATGTGTGGATTTTGGTGGTGTAGATTTAGTGAGACTATGTGATTAGTGTGGTGTGGTGCAAGTGTTTACCTTCTCCTCTTGACTGTCGAGTTCAGTCTTGAATGGAGAGAGCTTTACCTCCAGTTTGGCTAGATAAGTGCATCTCTCACAGGTTGTAGTGTTGGGTGGTAGGAGAGGGTTGTCTGTGTACAAGAGGCAATTTCTACATTGCCTCAAGATGCTCAGATTCATCAGATAGACAGGAGAGAAGACTGGGAGCTGACCCTTGGACATGCCTGAATAAAAAACTATTTTCCTCTAGATAAGTGAGGAAAGTGAGTACAAGAGCTGTTTTTCTCTAAGCAAGTGAGGAAAGTAAGTACCAAAACTGTTTTCCTCTAGGTAATGAGGAATGTTGAGTGCTGTAGTAATTATTAGGTTATTTAGTGTTTACAAGTTCTGAACAAGTGCTGATCACGAATAAGCAAATTCAAGTGCTAAAACTAAGAATTTGTATCTGGACTAAACTAGTTACAGGAAAGGGGGGAAACATGTGCAAATGCGGGCTTTTAAATCAGAAAGTTGAGAGAGATGGAAAAACTGCCCAAACGGCCAATAACTACAATTTCTGGGCTAGAACCAATTCTTATGTGGTAGATAGGTTGCCTAGTGCTTACCACTCCCACTGATAAGCTAAAAGGCCTCCCTCCAACACAGAAAGCTTGGGGGGGGGGGCTCAGAAGCTTACATACAGTCCTGGATACAGCAAATCTAAATCTGGACTACACTAGTTGCAGGAAAAGTATATATATATATATATATATATATATATATATATATATATATATATATATATATATATATATATACAGAAAAGTAGCTAAAACAGCAGTAAAAATAATTCAAATGCAGTGCAAGCTAGCACACTTGAGTATGTAGCAATGTTAGACCAAACAGTTTAAAAAATCCAATTAAATTAAAAATGATTAAAAACAAGTGCAGAAGGAGTCTATTAGGTAGAATGAGGTAAAGAGATGGGACTGGGGGGAGTGTCCCAGATCAAATCTACAGTGGGGGCGGGCAACTGCAAAAGCCTCCAAATTTAAATAACAACACAGAAATAGGGAGGATTGGTATGGGAAAACCAACACCTTCAGCAGAGATCTGAAAAACTATACAGTGAAGCAAAAATAACAGTGCACAACTCTGAAGTCAGCCAGTAATGATATAAAATTAGTCAAACAACAATTACCAGTACACAACTCTGAAGGGCCAGAAAAATATACTCAGCTGTGTATATCTCCAGATAGTTTGAAGAGCATTCTGTCAGGACACAGGAAGGCTCCAGCAATGATATGCAGGCTGTTACTACGAGGGTCTACTTTTATGCAAGTAATCCTTGAGATAGTCAGATAACACACAGGATGTGAAACCAGTTATACCAACTTAAGACACACAGAAATAGGGGGAGGGGGGAAAAACACCTTCAGCAGATACATTACTTATATATTGTATATATTCACTCACACCCTGTACCAACACTGACAGCAGTGCCTTACTTATATATTGTATATATTCACTCACACCCTGTACCAACACTGACAACAGTCCCTTACTTATATATTGTATATATTCACTCAGACCCTCTACTAACACTGACTGCATTGTTTTACATATATATTGTATATATTCATTCACAGCCTGTGCGAATACTGACAGCAGTCCCTTACTTATATATTGTATATATTCACTCACACCCTATGCCAACACTGACAGGAGTACCTTCCTTACTTATTGTATATATTCACTCACACCCTGTACCATCACTGACAGGAGTACCTTCCTTACTTATTGTATATATTCACTCACACCTTGTACCATCACTGACAGGAGTACCTTCCTTACTTATTGTATATATTCACTCACACCCTGTACCATCACTGACAGGAGTACCTTCCTTACTTATTGTATATATTCACTCACACCCTGTACCATCACTGACAGGAGTACCTTCCTTACTTATTGTATATATTCACTCACACCTTGTACCATCACTGACAGGAGTACCTTCCTTACTTATTGTATATATTCACTCACACCCTGTACCATCACTGACAGGAGTACCTTCCTTACTTATTGTATATATTCACTCACACCTTGTACCATCACTGACAGGAGTACCTTCCTTACTTATTGTATATATTCACTCACACCCTGTACCATCACTGACAGGAGTACCTTCCTTACTTATTGTATATATTCACTCACACCTTGTACCATCACTGACAGGAGTACCTTCCTTACTTATTGTATATATTCACTCACACCTTGTACCATCACTGACAGGAGTACCTTCCTTACTTATTGTATATATTCACTCACACCCTGTACCATCACTGACAGGAGTACCTTCCTTACTTATTGTATATATTCACTCACACCTTGTACCATCACTGACAGGAGTACCTTCCTTACTTATTGTATATATTCACTCACACCTTGTACCATCACTGACAGGAGTACCTTCCTTACTTATTGTATATATTCACTCACACCTTGTACCATCACTGACAGGGAAAGTA
>NC_056749.1:66452094-66543110 GCF_019279795.1 Protopterus annectens | reverse complement strand
TTCCTTACTTATTGTATATATTCACTCACACCCTGTACCATCACTGACAGGAGTACCTTCCTTACTTATTGTATATATTCACTCACACCCTGTACCATCACTGACAGGAGTACCTTCCTTACTTATTGTATATATTCACTCACACCCTGTACACGTTTTCATAGTCTGGCTTCCATTATTCCAAGATTTTGCAGTGGTCAAAAACTGTGGCTGCACTTCTCCCTGAGTGGAATTTACACATTTGTGTTTCATTCTTCCATATTATTTAGTCTCATTTGCATCCGCTATTACTTTCATCCTAATACTGTCGCTCAATTCTATGCAGTTACACCACTATCACATATAATACAGGCAGCGGTATTTCCAGGTTTTTACAACTGTGCTCAGTGTGTCTCCAAATCTGCCTCATCCTGTGTATAGCCATTCTTCACACGAAACTGGTTACTGTGCCACAAAAGGTGACAGAGAGAATCAGAACAAACATGAAAAGTTTACCTCTTTACACATATAATGTAAAAGTTTCAGAGTTTCTAGTATCACCATCCTCATCTGATGGAAAACATTTTTTTTCTTAGTCACCTATATTGCCAAACATTTGATGATCTCTAATGTTTTAATCAACTAGGTTTCTAATTAACATTTATTTCACTAATTATTTCTGCTTGTCATGTTTACCTGTATCTCTTTACTTTCAATCTATTATTTATAATATAATACGTCTGAAATGACTTCCTTTGTTTCTATCATTCTATCTTTACTGCATATTTATTCGAACTTTAACGCTATATCACCTACATAAATACTGAAACATGGCCCTATGGCAATTTCTTTTTCTGCTACTTAAAATAGTCTGACATATTTCCATTCATCCTTTTTCTTTCTTTTATCTTTCCAATCCAATTTCACAATCATTCAGTTTATATTTTCTTTAATTCCTTAAATCATAAGAGTGTATGACCAAGGCTAGCATAATCTTTAGATAGCTTTTCCATATTATGTCCACTAATGTCCTATGTCTACTGTGTCCCTTATAATGTCCACTGGTAGTCCCATATTATGTCTACTGTGTCCCATACAATGTCCACTGGTATTCCCATATTATGTCCACTAGCAGTCCCATATTATGTCCACTAGCATTCCCATATTATGTCCACTAGCAGTCCCATATTATGCCCACTAGTATCCCATATTATGTATACTAGTATCCCATATAATGTCCACTAGCATTCCCATATTATGCCCACTAGCAGTCCCATATTATGTCCACTAGTGTCCCATATTATGTCCACTAGCAGTCCTATATTATGTCCACTCGTGTCCCATATTATGTCAACTAGCAGTCCCATATAATGTCCACTAGTGTCCCATATTATGTCCTCTAGTGTCCCATATTATGTCCACTAGCAGCCCCATATTATGTCCACTACCATTCCCATATTATGTCCACTAGCAGTTCCATATTATGTCCACTAGTGTCCCATATTATGTCCACTAGCAGTCCCATATTATGTCCATTAGCATTCCCGTATTATGTCCACTAGCAGTCTCATATTATGTCCACTTGTGTCCCATATTATGTCTACTAGTATCCCATATTATGTCCAATAGCAGTCCCATATTATGTCCACTAGTGTCCCATATTATATCCACTAGCAGTCCCATATTATGTCCACTAGTGTCCCATATTATGTCCACTAGCAGTCCCATATTATGTCCACTAGCATTCCCATATTATGTCCACTAGCTGTCTCATATTATGTCCACTAGTGTCCCATATTATGTCTACTAGTATCCCATATTATGTCCAATACTTGAGTCCATATTATGTCCACTAGTGTCCCATATTATGTCCACTGGCAGTCCCATACTATGTTCACTAGTGTCCCATATTATGCCCACTACCAGTCCCATATTGTGTCCACTAGCAGTCTCATATTATGTCCACTAGTGTCCCATATTATGTATACTAGTATCCCATATAATGTCCCATATTATGTCGACTAGCAGTCCCATATTATGTCCACTACCATTCCCATATTATGTCTACTAGCAGTCCCATATTATGTCCACTAGTGTCCCATATTATGTCCACTAGCAGTCCCATATTATGTCCACTAGCAGTCTCATATTATGTCCACTAGTGTCCCATATTATCTCTACTAGTATCCCATATTATGTCCACTAGTATCCCATATTATGTCCAATAGCAGTCCCATATTATGTCCACTAGTGTCCCATATTATATCCACTAGCAGTCCCATATTATGTTCACTAGTGTTCCATATTATGTCCACTAGTGTCCCATATTATGTCCACTAGCAGTCCCATACTATGTTCACTAGTGTCCCATATTATGCCCACTACCAGTCCCATATTGTGTCCACTAGCAGTCTCATATTATGTCCACTAGTGTCCCATATTATGTATACTAGTATCCCATATAATGTCCCATATTATGACTAGCAGTCCCATATTATGTCCACTAGCATTCTCATATTATGTCGACTAGCAGTCCTATATTATATCCACTAGTGTCCCATATTATGTCCACTAGCAGTCCCATACTATGTCCACTAGTGTCCCATATTATGTCCACTAGTGTCCCATATTATGTCCACTAGCAGTCCCATATTATGTCCACTAGCAGTACCATATTATGTCTACTAGTGTCCCATATTATGTCCACTAGCAGTCCCATATTATGTCTACTAGCAGTCTCCTATTATGTCCACTAGTATCCCATATTATGTCTACTAGTATCCCATATAATGTCCACTAGCATTCTCATATTATGTCCACTAGTAGTCCCATATTATGTCCACTAGTGTCCCATATTATGTCCACTAGAAGTCCCATATTATGTCCACTCATGTCCCATATGTCCACTAGTGTCCCATATTATGTCCACTAGCAGTCCCATATTATGTCCACTAGCAGTCCCATATTATGTCCACTAGTGTCCCATATTATGTCCACTAACAGTCCCATATTATGTCCACTAGTGTCCCATATTATGTCCACTAGCAGTCCCATATTATGTCCACTAGTGTCCCATATTAGTATCCCATATAATGTCCACTAGAATTCTCATATTATGTCCACTAGCAGTCCCATATTATGTCCACTAGTGTCCCATATTATGTCTACTAGTATCCCATATAATGTCCACTAGCATTCTCATATTATGTCCACTAGCAGTCCCATATTATGTCCACTAGTGTCCCATATTATGTCCACTAGCAGTCCCATATTATGTCCACTAGTGTCCCATATTATGTCCACTAGCAGTCCCATATTATGTCCACTAGTGTCCCGTATTATGTCCACTAGCAGTCCCATATTATGTCCACTAGTGTCCCATATTATGTCCACTAGCAGTCCCATATTATGTCCACTAGTGTCCCATATTATGTCCACTAGCAGTCCCATATTATGTCCACTAGTGTCCCGTATTATGTCCACTAGCAGTCCCATATTATGTCCATTAGTGTCCCGTATTATGTCCACTAGCATTCCCGTATTATGTCCACTAGTGTCCCATATTATGTCCACTAGCAGTCCCATATTATGTCCACTAGTGTCCCATATTATGTCCACTAGCAGTCCCATATTATGTCCACAAGTGTCCCATATTATATCCACTAGCAATCTCATATTATGCCCACTAGTGTCCCATATTCAAGGGCCACTTATTACCATTATAGACCTTCATCTGACATATTAGTCATGAGCTCTCTAGTTTGTCAATATTGCCACATGGTCTCCATTCCTTTTTCTTTTTACTTCTTGTATTATGTTATCTGTATATTTGTTCCAAATGGTTACCTCCATCTGAAGTTTCATAGACAGGTCCAAAGTTTCCAGGTTCATTAGTTTGCCCTTTATCTGTCAGCAGTATCAAATCATCCTTCTAAACTACTGTAATTTGTATATGTTCAGCCATAATTCTTCCAATAACATTTTAATATTTGAGTATTAACATCTGGCCCCATGTAATTGTCACTTAGTGTTTTATGATTCCTCTGACTTATTCATATCAGTTATCATTTCTTCCTCTTTACACTGTACTTTCTCCAGTAATTGTTAATCTCCTAGTATGTGTATCCTCCTGTTTGTTTAACACTCAGACAGTGATTCTGTCATGGTCATGAGATCTTTAACTGATATATACCATTTTAATGGGTTACATTTCTTTTAACATTTCAGAGTTATTTAAATATGCTCTTTAGTTTCTAAATGTCAGTTTTTGCTAATATCCCACTTTCTTTTGTCTAGTCAAGAACTTATATTTGTCTTCAGACTGATGACACATCTTGTGTTTTTCATTACTGTTTCTTTTTTTCTTTATTTATAATCATTGTTTTTACAATTCTGTTTCAAGTTACAGCCAAATCACACTTTATTTTCTTATTGTTTTTGATATTGTAATACCATATATAAGTAAAGCACTGCTGTCAGAATTGGTACAGGGTGTGAGTGAATATATACAATAAATAAGGCACTGCTGTTAATGTTGGTACAGGGTGAGAGTGAATATATACAATATATAAATAAGGCACTGCTGTTAGTGTTGGTACAGGGTGAGAGTGAATATATACAATATATAAATAAGGCACTGCTGTTAATGTTGGTACAGGGTGAGAGTGAATATATACAATATACAAATAAGGTACTGCTGTTAGTGTTGGTACAGGGTGAGAGTGAATATATACAATAAATAAGGCACTGCTGTTAGTGTTGATACAGGGTGAGAGTGAATATATACAATATATAAATAAGGCACTGCTGTTAGTGTTGGTACAGGGTGAGAGTGAATATATACAATAAATAAGGCACTGCGGTCAGTGTTGGCACAGGGTGTGAGTGAATATATACAATAAATAAGGCACTGCTGTTAGTGTTGATACAGGGTGAGAGTGAATATATACAATATATAAATAAGGCACTGCTGTCAGTGTTGGCACAGGGTGTGAGTGAATATATACAATATACAAATAAGGTACTGCTGTTAGTGTTGGTACAGGGTGAGAGTGAATATATACAATAAATAAGGCACTGCTGTTAGTGTTGATACAGGGTGAGAGTGAATATATACAATATATAAATAAGGCACTGCTGTTAATGTTGGTACAGGGTGAGAGTGAATATATACAATATATATGTAAGGCACTGCTGTTAGTGTTGGTACAGGGTGAGAGTGAATATATACAATATATAAGGCACTGCTGTTAGTGTTGGTACAGGGTGAGAGTGAATATATACAATATATAAGGCACTGCGGTCAGTGTTGGCACAGGGTGTGAGTGAATATATACAATAAATAAGGCACTGCTGTTAGTGTTGGTACAGGGTGAGAGTGAATATATACAATATATAAATAAGGCACTGCTGTCAGTGTTGGTACAGGGTGTGAGTGAATATATACAATATATAAATAAGGCACTGCTGTTAGTGTTGGTACAGGGTGAGAGTGAATATATACAATAAATAAGGCACTGCTGTTAGTGTTGGTACAGGGTGAGAGTGAATATATACAATATATAAATAAGGCACTGCTGTTAGTGTTGGTACAGGGTGAGAGTGAATATATACAATATATAAGGCACTGCTGTCAGTGTTGGCACAGGGTGTGAGTGAATATATACAATAAATAAGGCACTGCTGTTGGTGTTGGTACAGGGTGAGAGTGAATATATACAATATATAAATAAGGCACTGCTGTTAGTGTTGGTACAGGGTGTGAGTGAATATATACAATAAATAAGGCACTGCTGTCAGTGTTGGTACAGGGTGTGAGTGAATATATACAATATATAAGGCAGTGCTGTTAGTGTTGGTGCAGGGTGTGAGTGAATATATACAGTATATAAGTAAGGCACTAACGTCATTGTTGGTACAGGGTGTGAGTGAATATATACAATATATAAGGCACTGCTGTCAGTGTTGGTACAGGGTGTGAGTGAATATATACAATAAATAAGGCACTGCTGTTAGTGTTGGTACAGGGTGAGAGTGAATATATACAATATATAAATAAGGCACTGCTGTTAATGTTGGTACAGGGTGAGAGTGAATATATACAATATATAAGGCACTGCTGTCAGTGTTGGCACAGGGTGTGAGTGAATATATATACAATAAATAAGGCACTACTGTCAGTGTTGGTACAGGGTGTGAGTGAATATATACAATATATAAGGCAGTGCTGTTAGTGTTGGTACAGGGTGTGAGTGAATATATACAGTATATAAGTAAGGCACTGATGTCATTGTTGGTACAGGGTGTGAGTGAATATATACAATATATAAGTAAGTCACTGCTGTCAGTGTTGGTACAGGGTGTGAGTGAATATATACAATATATAAGGCACTGCTGTTAGTGTTGGTACAGGGTGTGAGTGAATATATACAATCTATAAGTAAGGCACTGCTGTATGTGTTGGTACAGGGTGTGAGTGAATATATACACTATATAAGTAAGGCACTGATGTCACTGTTGGTACAGCGTGTGACTGAATGTATACAATCTATAAGTAAGGCACTGGTGTCAGTGTTGGTACAGCGTGTGAGTGAATATATAGAATAAATATGTAAGACACTGCTGTGTATATATAAAAATTCCTGCTCAGACTTGACTAATACAGCAGTTCTTTATAGTTTAATGTAAAGTGAAACACACACTTTGAGTTCTCCTTTTCTGAATAAACTGTATAATGAGTGGGAAGTAAGTCAGGGGCATCTCACCATTTTGATTCTGAAAGAGGTCTTATGTTTTTCTTCTGGCAGGTACATGGATAGTGGGTTCAGTAAATGCTTTCTTCAAAGACAATGGTATGAGAGGCACATACACTGTCACCACCTGTGAGTCTGTACTCAGGGCAATCGGTGATGATGATGAAGATGAAGATGAAGATGATGACAATGCTGACAATGGTTATGGTGCCACAGAACTATCTGGCACCAGAACTGGAAAGACCTCTATACCTAGAAGTATTGGTAAAACAAAGACGTGTGCAAAAAGGCAATGCCTGCTCCAGCAAGAATTAAAGTCTGCAGGTCTTTCTAATAGCAAATTAAGGAATTATTTCAATGTGGAACTATGTCAAATGCATAAGCATATAGACAGTCTAACAAATAACAGCAATAATGCAAGCAGTCTTTTAAAAAAAAAGACAGACACCAATAACCATGATGATTTTGAACACATTCCTTTTGAAGTTTTAAAAACTGCAATCTTAGGAAAAGGTGAAGGTGATGTGAAAAGAACCAATCAAGCCCTTCAGAACTCACCACCACTAGACCATAACAGGAAACTTGGAGAAAAAACGTCTACGAACAACATCTTAGAGGAAACCCTGTTTGCTGCGATGAAAACCACAGGTGTTGAGCAAGTGAGTGATACTTCCAAGGAATCCATAAATCAGGCAGTCCTTCAAAACTGTGATGAATACACTGCTTCTTGCAAGCAGTACCATGAGAACAAATTGAAGAAATTTACTACTGCAGCAATGCCCCAAAAAATAAAGCTCTCTGTCAAAACCTTGCAGGAGTCTTTTGGCACATATACTGAGAGTACAGGAGAAACGTTTGTTGTTACAAAACTTGCAGAAGCCAATGAACACCTTGCTAGGCAGAAACAAAGCGACATTTTGCCTGAGATAAATAATACTGAATACGTCCTTAAGGGAGCTGATGATTTTATAAAACACAATGGCATGGTGCTTAAGAAAAATGAATTCAATACACACATTTTGGGAACATTGTCAGAGCTGCAAGGAATTAATGCAACAGATCAAGCTGAAAATAAAAATCCTTTAGGTATTTCCAGACCATTCATCAGTTTGCAAGAAACATCAGAAGTGCAGCCATGTAACAAAACATTTTTAAAAGCACTTATAGGTTTAAAAGAAATAAGTGAAAAGCAGTTTCAAAACAATGCTAGTTCAACAGATATAGCAGGAATTGTTAATCTAAAATACGTAAATAGAGAGATCGTAGCAAAACAGGAAAAATCATTGTGTATGTTACAGATGTTACAGGCAACAGATGCCAATGGAACGTTCCAAGCAACAAAAAATGGAACTTCCGGAAGTATTTCAGGAAAATACGAACTGAAAGAGAACAAGAAATATGAAGTCCCAACCACCATTTCCAGAAGGCTTACTGCTAATGATTATATTTTTAATGGCTCACTAGAATCTAAAAACACTGGTAAAAATAAAACTTACAGTGGAAAAATGCTTCCAAGCATTATGTCTGACCAAGCAGAAAGCATGGAACAGTCACATAAGCCTAAACATTACCTGATGGAATCAGAGTTCATAGACGCCCTTAGTAACCACACTCTTGATCAGTCATCAAAAGATAAAGCGGTGTCAAAGAAGCAAGCCTTTGAAAATTTAGTGCATAAAGTAATCTTGTCAAATCTGACCAACAAATCAGGTAACAATACTGCTTCTGTAAAAATGCCTGCTATAAATGGTGAACATCCTTCTTTAAGCACCAGTCAGAGGAAAGCACCGTCTCCCAGGAGTTTTTTGAACCGTGCAGGTGGCAGTTACCTGTATGATTCAATTGATGGACTTCCTGATGAGGAACATGACTATGATGACAGCACAATATTTACTCAGGATTATGACTACAGCGATGAATCGATTCAGCCTTTGGATGCACGCACTTCTGGTGGCAGAATCAGATACTATTATATTGCATCCATAGAGATTATGTGGGATTACGGTTTCAGTAAAACACATCCTTTTGCTGAACCCAGGTATGGATCCATTTCCTGACTGTAGCTATTTATTGTTTTTGTTGCATGTTTATTTTTCCATGCATAGTCCAACACAGTAGAGCATTATAAGTGCCCATGTTTAATTTGTCTACTCTAGAAGACCATAAGAATGCTGACTGTTAATGTCCCCATAAGAATAATTGTGCATCTTGATCTACTTTTTAGATATTTTATTTCTGAAACCGTACCGGAAAGAAGTGTTCATAACTTCTGAACTGTAAAACAACCACACAAAAAGTCTAGATCTGAAGGATGATCCTTATAATGATATAACCGCTGCTATTTCAGCTGTGAAGTCTGATTTTGTAACCAGCAATATTCATAGCTGTTATGCACATTTTTAAACAATCAACAGTTTCTCAGTAACCATAGTATTTAGACAAAGTGTATGCAATTTATGTGCATGCTAGCTTCAAAATGAGACCTCAACCAATGTTTTGCCATGCTCACTTACTGACATAATGACACAAATCTGATAACTATCAGATGTCTCCAATCTGTCAAAGAAAAAACTTCCATCCCCGTATTTTCATTAGATAGTGTCGTGCATTTTATCAGATTTGTCTGGACAGATGTTAGCTTCAAAATGATTACCCATCATGGAGCCATACCCCTTTCCAGTTGTATGACAAATGTCATAATTTCATAATCTGAAACATTCACAAAGTATTATGTCTGCAGGCTTACTGCAGAGAGGTCATGTATTAGATCATATTTGCCCACACTGATGTCAGTTTGTCACTGGTACATTACAATGCTTTCCATACAGCTTGGTTTGCAAAGTTACCATGTATCTATGATAGCAATGAATACTTCATTAAGTATAATTATAAATAAACTACGTCTTCTGCTGTGTTCTTCTAAAACACTACAAGAAGAGATACCTCAACTGCCTTTTTCCACTCACTGTTGGCTGTGACAATGAGTCATTTACAAGAAATCCATTATATGACTTATGGCAAAAATATTAAAATATGCACATTTTCATAATCACTGCTATAAAAAAACTTACAAGAGTTGCTGTTGTTTCCCTGTATGGTAAAAAATCACATAACCTGTACAAATACAATGGTAATCTACAAATCAGAAAGTATCAGTAATGGCTATATGTACAGTAAGAAATATCTTTATATAAAACTGTAAAGTACCACACCAAATGCACACACACACACATACACACACACACACACACACACACACACACACACACACACACACACACACACACACACACACACACCTTCAATGTAAACTTGCACAAAGTGTTTGTGTCACTGAGGGGAGACGGGTGTTTGTGTCACTGAGGGGAGATGGGTGTTTTTGTCACTGAAGGGAGATGGGTGATTGTGTCACTGAAGGGAGACAGGTGATTGTGTCACTGAAGGGAGATGGGTGATTGTGTCACTGAAGGGAGATGGGTGTCTGTGTCACTGAGAGGAGACAGGTGTCTGTGCCACTGAGGGGAGATGGGTCTCAGAGGAACCATAGTGCAGTAGAAACAAGTTTAACCTGTCAAGTTAGAAACCTATGGAAAAAAACAGATAAAACCATCCCTTCAAAAAAGAAATGAGGCAGTGAAAATGGAAAAGCCTAAAAGGATTATGGTTAAAGAGAATTGGCTTAAATTATTGGCTATGTAGTTGGCTTCATTCTAGGATGATCAAGTAGGTGTAAGCTTGGTATGAGATGGCTGAGAAGCCTTCCTACTCTGCCAGCGAATTACTTCCCTTCTTTTGTCAAGGCTTTCATGTTCTGGTTAAAGGTTCTGCTGCCCGCATTGCTTTACACTCCAACCTTGTAAATTCTGATTTGGAACACGTATTGTAGCTCTACGCAGTGTGAGGAGTCTTAACAAAAAACTTCCAGACTTAAGGTTCTCCTGCAGATTGGACACCTTGATATAAGTATAGTTACAGAGACATGGTTTTAAAGCATTGGAAGCACTCCCTCTTGTCCTGGGTATAGTGCCTAACATGTCTTCAGACCTAATGTGATTTTGGGGCTAGCAGTATTTGTCCAGAATATCATCACCTCATGACAAATTCCTTGGGACACAACATATGAATGCCTAGATGTCCAAATCACCATAAACAAGACTAATTACCACATCATAGCTACTTATAGAGTATACAGCATGTCTCCTTCAGAGTATGATAGCTAAAATTCCAATTAAACCCAACACCTTTCTGCTGAGGGACTTCAACTATCTGTCAGTAAACTATTTGATCTACACTGCCAATGGCAGGCATGCCCAGCACTTCCTTTACATTATAAATAGTAACTTTCTTTCACAAATATTTAACCTTCCTACTAGGCCCCAGTATCCTTGATCTAGTCCTTGCCAATATGGCCACTTCTTGCACAGCTCCATATATATCATACTGCCTTGTTAAATCAGCCCATAAATGAGGGGCCTTTTCCTTTATAACTGATGGTACTTCTGGTGATGACCTAAACAGATTCAACTGCAGTTCTCCTCTGATGCATACCATTGCTAAAACCACTGCCTGTGCCTCCAGTGTCTAATTCCCCTTAAATAATTGTACTGATAATACAGGGCCTAGCTGCGCCAAATATACTGAGAAATTTAAAAAACAATCTCCGTATATACAGCCAGTATACTGTGGTATGTGGAGTATGGTTTGTTTTAAACCACATCTGGCTGTTTTATTATACATTGCTCTGCTTTAGCTGTCAGGATGGAATGGAGGTTGGTGAAAACAGCAGCGGCGCACAGACATGTACACTGCAGGAAGGTGGCTGCTAATGTTATCAGGCTGCATTCAGTCAGAAATTGTTTGTCTCTATATAGCAGACCTAAAAAAAAAAAAACAAGTAATCTCTGTGGTATCCCCAAAGTCTGAAAACAACCCAATAAACAAGTATAGCGGGTCCAAAAACAAAACAGTGTAAGAAACTTTGTGTGGAATATTTTCAGTCCCTATATCTCTAGTTAATCACTGTATATTAATCAGATTAGACAAGAGTGGTAGAAGTAGCAAAATTAAACTCAAGTAAAAAAATAAATAAAAAATATATAATTGTACAGAATTACTAACTATTCGAAAGTAATCCAAGCAAAGCAGGCAGTCTGTTTCCGGTCAAAAATCCTTTATAAGTACACAGACAAGCGATCCAAGTAAAACAAAAATAAAGTAATAGTTAGAGCTGGATGTGGCAGAGTTAAAGATGTTAAAATTTGCACTGGGTGTGATGAGGGTGGACAAGATTAGGAATAAGTATATTAGAGGGTCAGCCCAGGTTGGAAGGTTTGGAGACAAAGCCAGAGAGGCACGATTATGTTGGTTTGGACATGTGCTGAGGAGGTATGCTGAGTATATTGGGAAAACGATGCTAAGGATGAAGCTACCAGGTAACAGGAAAAGTGGAAGGTCTAAGATAAGGTTTATGGATATGGTGAGAGAGGACATGCAGGTGGTTGGTGTGAGAGATCAAGATGTAGAGGACAGGAAGAAATGTTAATGGATGATCCACTGTGGTGACCCCTAACGGGAACAGCCAAAAGAAGATGATGATATATATACTTTTTATCAAGAAAGTGAGTGGTTTATTGTGCTGTAAAACAAAGTGTTATTGGTACACATGTTAAATTCATATCCCTTCCCCCATCAGTGAGACATTTGAGCTGGTCCTGCCCTACTTAGTAGCTGCCATAATAATATAACCCTTATGTATTTTAAATAAAATTTATAATGATGTGATACCTCTTATTTAACCAGATTATTATGTAGATTATTAATTCTGTGATTTTATCCAAGGCAATATACTACATGGCTGGAAATATATCAACCTTAGTCCATTTGGCAATCATAGGTTCATAGGTAAGTATTAGGCTATTGGCCCTAGGGCCTATATAAGCCTAGCCAAAAAGGTACCCTGGCTTTCGCCACTCAAGAAAATTATTTTCCTGTGCCCCTGTTGAGCAGAGACACAGAAGTGATCCGCGGGGTGAATTTCCTATTTCCCATCCAATCATCAAGATTTTTCTTGAAGAGTGCTAATGAGGAGCTTTGTTTGATATAGATAGGTAGTTTGTTCCAGAGTATGGGAAGTCTCTGGGACAGGAATCTATCCCTCCAGCATGTTCTGTTTATTGTGGTGACAAGGTTTAAGTCCCTAGAGTGTGTAGCTCTGAGGGATTGGGATTTCTTTAAGTGGAGCATGTCTAACAGCTCCGGGTTTAACATAGCTTTGTATGTTAAGCAGAGATTGCCTCTGAGTAAGCGATATATAATGGAGTAAAGCTGGAGTTTTTTCAGACAGTCTGCTGTTTGAAGCCAGTAATCCTCTTTGTGAGGTATTTCTGTGGCCTTTCCAGTTGTTGTAGATGTCTTGTGAGGTACATACTAAAAGGGGTGTTGTACTCTATAATGGGTCTAATGAGTGATGAGTAGAGGGGAACAATGACCTCTTTTTTCCTGCATGAGAAACCTTTTGAGATGAGGTGTGGCACGTAGAAGGATTTCCTGACTATTGTGGCAATGTGATTATCAAAGGAGAGACTACTGTCCACCTGTGTCCCAAGGTCTCTTATCACACTTTTGGTGTTAAGTAGACTACTGCCTATGTGGTAGCTCATGGGTACAGAGTTTTACCAAAGGGGATGACAGTGCATTTTTTGGCATTGAGCTTGAGCCCATGGCTTTGACACCAGGCATCTGTCTCAGTGAGGCCCTTTTGTAGGATGTCCACATCATTAGGAGTTTTGATTATGGCTCCTAGTTTGCTGTCATCTGCAAACTTTGTTAGCCTGTACTTCAGAAAAGTAGATACCAAACACGAGAGGACCCAGGACTGAACACTGTGGTACTCCACTTGTCAATGGTCTGAAGTTGGATTTGGAGTCTGCTAATCTTTGGTAATCTCCAAACACTGGACCCCACCCAGTTTGGGTTTGTAAAAGGCAGATCATGTCTCTTAAACCCGATAGACTTCTTTGAAGCGGTCACCAAAGCTGTAGATGAGGGTAAGGGGGTTCACACAGCCTATCTAGATCACGCCAAGGCTTTCTACACCGTCCCCCACTCTGGAATTATAGATAAACTCACTAAACTAGGTACAAATCCCTATGTCACAAGATGGGTTGCCAACTGGCTCACTGACAGAACCCACGCTGTGAAAGTAGCAGACTCCATATCCAACTTCAGACCAGTGACAAGTGGAATACCACAGGGTTCAGTCCTGGGTCCTCTCCTGTTTGGTATCTACTTCTCTGAAGTACAGGCTAACACAGAAGGTCTTTGGCTAATGAAGTTCACAGATGACTGCAAACTAGGAGCCATAATCGAAATTCCTAATGATGTAGACATCCTACAAAAGGGCCTCACTGAGACAGATGCCTGGTGTCAAAGCCATGGCCTCAAGCTCAATGCCAAAAAGTGCATTGTCATCCCTTTTAGCAAAAACTCTGTACCCATGAACTACCACATAGGCAGTAGTCTACTTAACACTGAAAGTATGATAAGAGACCTTGGGACACAGGTGGACAGTAGTCTCTCCTTTGATAATCACATCGCCACAGTAGTCAGGAAATCCTTCTACATGCCACACCTCATCACAAAAGGTTGATCATGCAGGAAAAAAGAGGTCATTGTTCCCCTCTACTCGTCACTCATTAGACCCATTATAGAATACAGAGTCCCTTTTAGTATGTACCTCACAAGACATCTACATCAACTGGAAAGGCCACAGAAATACCTCACAAAGAGGATTACTAGCCTTCAACAGCAGACTGTCTGAAAAAACTCCAGCTTTACTCCGTTGCATATCGCTTTCACAGAGGCAATCTCTGCTTAACATACAAAGCTATATCAAACCCAGAGCTGTTAGACATTCTCCACTTAAAGAAATCCCAATCCCTTGGAGCTACACACTCTAGGGTCTTAAACATTGTCACCACAATAAATAGAACATGCTGGAGGGATAGATTCCATTCCCAGATACTTCCCATACTCTGGAACAAACTACCTATCTATATCAAACAAAGTTTCTCATTAGCACTCTTCAAGAAAAATCTTGATGATTGGATAGGAGATAAGAAATTCACTCCGGGGATCACTTCTGTGGCTCTGCTCAACAGGAGCATAGGAAAATAATTTTCTTGGGTAGTGAAAGCCAGGGTACCTTTTTGGCTAGGCTTATATAGGCCCTATGGCTAATAGCCTAGTATCTACCTATGAACCTATGAGTGATTTGGTAGTTGAGTGCAAAAGCTATGTAAGTCGCCAAACTTTAGAGTTTTCCTTGATGGGGTCTTTCAATAGGGGTAGCATATGCCGGGGGAACATATAACAATGCCTTCATTCACCAGCACTGTTTTTTTCTAGTAATGAAAGAATTAGCTTTTCAAGTAAGAGTTTTAGTTTTTATACTATGAAGTGCAAAGAGGGGTGCATAATTTTTTCTTCTTTTTGTAGATGACTGTGCTTTTTTGAGCAGTGATGTGGCTAGTATTTTTGGGGGTGGTGTTGGGGATCTAGCAGTTTGGCTTGGTTCCAGGTCTTAATTGTAACAGATGTAAATCAATCTGTGTCCCTGTGGAATGGAAATAGCAGCACGTGATACAGCTACTGAAAGGATCCATGTGATACATGAAGCCAGGTATTTAGAGCTTCTTGTAAAAACTTCATTTCATGATACGTTAGAGACTGATTTGAATTTCTTATGCAAGAAAGTAGAGGAACTTTTACCTAAAGTTAAAATTTTCAGTATTCTTTCTGGGAAAATTAAGACCATCTAAATGATGATTATGCCCCAAGCATTCTACATTATTAGTAATATACCTGCTGAGAACAACCACGTAAGAATTCTGTGGGTACAAAATCAGCTAGATATGGCTGTGCTAGGGGATAGGAGGTGCAGTGTCCCTGCTCTAGAGATGTATCTGTCTAGGTGCCTGGAGTAGGGGGTTACCCAATCTTTCCAGGTATAATATAGCATTTAAGTCAGACCACATCTTATGAAATTATGCTTCACACTTTCAGGACTATTGGTCTTTCCTTAATCCTGATTTAGACACTAAGATATCTCAGGAGTGGTTATTCAAACTTTTTATGACTGTGTGGAGCTGAGGGATAGGAGTTGGATATGGGTCTATACTTTCATAACATGGCAGGTAATTCATAAGGACTCTGTGAAGGGGTGGACAGATAAAGGTGTGCAGGCTTGAAGTGAGCGTATGTGTAGGTGGTAGACAGGGCAGTGTGATGGAAAGGAAAGGCTGTCCTAGGTCTGCAAGAAGAATTTAAGCTCACTGGGAAGGAATGGGTTGCCTGTGCCCAAATTAAGTAGATTTGGTTATTTTCATTCAGGAGGCCTACAGATGTATTTAAAATATGGCCGTGGGATAGAAAGGTAGAGTAAGCCTTATGTGGAAGGATCTCTGGGAAAACAAAACCACTGCTATTAAGAAATTGATGCAGGCTAGATTGCAGGACCAAGAGAATACTGATTTTAATTTGCAGCTGTGGAACTTGGTTTGCAAGCTCCTGATTGTGTGAGTAGTTGGCCAACATCTAAGGATCGACTATGAAGATTACTGTTCCAATGGCATTACACTCTAGTTATGCAGGTTCAATCCAACATTAGAGATATGTTGTAATCAAGGAGCAGACAATATTCATGTTTTTGGTCTTGTTTTATCATTAAACAGGTATGGCATATGCTTGTCTAAGAGCTTAATAGGATTTATGGACTAAATGTCGATTTGGGTTTGAGTTTCTGGATTTTCAATATTGTCCCAAGGCTTTGAGTAAACTGTGTTAAGGTGTTAAGAGTTTTCTGGGACTTGGCAAGTGTGGCCATACTTCTAAGTGCTAAAATGTGGAAGATGAGCATCCCAACATTTTAGTAAACATCTTGACTTGATTTTTTACCCTTGTCAAACTGGTATGACAGGAGATGCTCTCCCAGGAGAATGGAAACCCCTTTGAGGGCCTCGGTAAAGGGAAGAGTATTATGAATCATTTTTATACTTTTATAGAAATTCTTCATCTTAGTTATATGAGGCTTTGTGATTATTGTATGTATATATTTAAGACCTTTTTTTGTTTTTCAGTTCACAAAGATGGACATGCAGTGATGCGGGTTTATTTCTATTCCTTTTCTTTATGTACCTTTGTTGGGATGTTATAGTGTTTTTGAAGTAATCCACTGTACACAATTTCAAAGTTTCTTTAAATTATTATGTATCTTTTATTCCTTTCCTGTATAGTTATATCATATTTTGTAGTTTTTCCACACTATTTTGCATGCCAATACACAGTCAGTTGATGTTTTCACTAAGCCATTGTTGTTATCTCAAAACCAATAAAATACAGTAAAAAATGTATTCTAGATCATTTTGTTAAATAAAACACTTTCACATACCATATAGATGACACAGCCCTTCAGTCAGACACATTGTTTGACCATCTTGTCTCTACAGCAGTTCTGTGTGGCTCATCTGATTTCCACAGGCTTCTTCACTAGATACAGGAAGTCTTAATTCTCCTTTACTCGTGTCTCATCAGACCTGTTACTGAATACACAGGCTTCTTCACTAGATACAAGAAGTCTTAATTCTCCTTTACTCACGTCTCATCAGACCTGTTACTGAATACACAGGCTTCTTCACTAGATACAGGAAGTCTTAATTCTCCTTTACTCACGTCTCATCAGACCTGTTACTGAATACACAGGCTTCTTCACTAGATACAGGAAGTCTTAATTCTCCTTTACTCATGTCTCATCAGACCTGTTACTGAATGCACAGGCTTCTTCACTAGATACAGGAAGTCTTAATTCTCCTTTACTCACGTCTCATCAGACCTGTTACTGAATACAATGTACATTTTGGCATGTATTTATCTAAGCTAAGCAAATCAGTAAACTTGAGAGACCTGCGAAATTCATAGTTAAACAGATCAATGAACTCAAAACATAGTGCAGACTGGCATTTTTCTTTTTGTAGTCAGTCTCCTATAAACACATCCATGGATATCTGTGTCTATCCTTTTAAGCCATGAAAGATCCACTCAACATTTTTTTTCAGATTACCTCTTTATTTTACTGCATTGCATATATATATATATATATATATATATATATATATATATATATATATATACACACACACACACACACACACACACACACACACACACACACATTTCCTTGTATGCTACACTCTGTGATCAGGCTTACTCTGTTCCCCTACCCTTCCCCCAAGTTCCACCCACCCCACTACTCCTGAACCAACCTAATAACACCACACTCTTTCCTCTTCTAGCTCCACCCACACAATCCCTCAGTTCACTCTACATAATGCTTTACCTTAATTATCACTAACTCATGCTATCACCTTACTATTCTCACTTGCTTTCTTTTACTTGTACTTTCCCCCCTCCCTAACTCTTACCCACCACATATTTCTTAATCCCTCTCTCCTTTAACCTCTGTTTCTAACTTAATCACCAACACATTCTACACTTACTTCAACACTCTGTACTCCTACATACTTACTATTCAACTATTTACTCTCCAACGTCCTACTCAAAGCTTTCCCCCTACTCTATCTGCAGCACCATCTAACCAATTTGGGCTCATTTACTGCATGTCACTACCTCACTCCCTATCCTCCTTTTCCCCCAAAATGTAATATAAAAGTCACCGCTCCTGTCTCGTCTCAACCATCTCATTATTCTTCCAGTGACAGCTCTACCACGACTCTCCTTACCCGTACACTCTTCTCCCTCTCCAATATGTCATCCTATTTCACACAAGTGCCACCTACACTCCTCCCCCCTACAAACACTACCTCTTTTTCCAATATCAAACATCACTGCTCCCTCCCCATCACTCCTCATCTTCTCCATATTGACCGTAATTTCTTCTTTAAATCTAAACTGCATCAGTCTTCACTTTACTTGGCTAACATCAAGCAGACTTGCGGTGTGGCCAAAATTAAATCCTTTCTTTCCTCTTTATTGTCCAAATATCTGCTACTGTGTGGTGATATTCATCCCAATCCAGGTCCTAATTTTACACCATCCCCACCCATAAGTAATATTCCAGCTTTACACAATAAACTTAAGTTTATTTTAAGAAACGCAGGTAGTATTTACAACAAAGTTTCAGAATTACTTGTCTGGATGATACAACATTCCCCTGACATATTAGTAGTTACAGAAACCTGGCTCAAACCACACATCAAACACTGAAGTGCTTCCCTCTGGTTTCAACATGGTCAGAGCTGACCAACTCAAAAAAAAGGAGGAGGTGTAGCCATACTATATCCAGAGTCTATTTCTCTAACTCCCTATAACCATCCTGTACCTCCATTTGATAAAGCCAAACTTATTATTACTTAATAATAACAAAAGTGTCTGTCTAGTTGCATTGTACATACCCCCTAGGAATAATATAACCACTCTTGAAAATATCCTGCCCTGGATATCAACTAATATTTCTCTCAAAACAATACTTTTAGATGATGTTAACATCAACTGGCTGAAACTTAACTCCCAATTCCCCAATGACACCATAAACTGTTACGGATTTTCACAGCTCATCACAACAAAATGTCTCTATCGTTGACTGGCTTTTAGTCTCCTACCCAATAATTTTATACAACCCAAAGTACTACCAGATTCAATTAGTGATCACAACTCTAGCTGTACAGCTGGACGTATCACTCAGCCTTGCAAAAAACATACATGCAAGTCTTATGCAACTTAACCCACTTTAATCTGGAGACCTATACAAATATTTTAAATACTATTAATCGGTCTTTCCTTAAATACCTATCCCTTGATGAGGCAATTGAAAAATACAACTCAACATTCTTAAACACATGAAACAGACTAGCTCCTGCTAGAAAGAAACAAGACAAAAATAACTATCCTCCCTGGCTTTCTAACTATATCAAATCCCTTATGCAAAAAAAGATAAAGCCTGGGCATATTATGCAAAACAAAAAACTCAGACAACTCTACAACTCTTTAGAACACTACCTAACCTTGTAAAAAAACAAGTAAACTTGGATTAAAAAAAAATTACTCAAAACCACAAGACCAATAAAAAAAAAACAATTCAAAAACTTTTTGTCATACAATCAATAAGATTTTACACTCTGGAAAACCATCTTCCTTCAACCTTCCACTGACAGTACTTCAGACATAGCATCTCAGTTTAACTCTTATTTCATTAACAGCATCGCTTCTATTACTAACAATTTCCTAGCCTCACCTCCTACTGGATCTAACCCTCACAATACATGCCCCATCTCTTTCTCAATACAACTAGAAGGGTCTACTTGATAACATCAAAAGCCCACATACCCAAAAGTAACCAGTCGTCCAACAAACACAAGAAACCAAACGGAAGCACTTTGAATCCAAACAAGTGGGGGGGCTTCCTCCCCTAACACCTCCCCAATGTGGGTGGTTGTGCCTCCCACACACCCCTTAACTCTGAGATTGCACCATACTGGGGAAAAAGGCAAACTCCCTAATTTTGGCTGACTGCCTCCTTTCCATAGGTAACTTGTTAGTTATGTGAGGAGTCGTTTAACTGAAGATTTGGTGTTTTTGTCTCGGTGTTATCATTTTGGATATATGGGTTTTCGATCTTATCAGGTAGACCCAACCAGTTAATGACCCAAAAGAAGCACTGTTTAGAGGAGAAGCCAAGCACCGGACAGCTGTAGATACAAATCCAAATTTATTGAGTGTACCAAACACAAAACGAAACGCTAACACAACACAACGCGTTTTTCGTCAATACATCATTTTTTTTTTATTATAGAGGAAGTCCAGAAAGATGAGAGGGGTGGTTTATGGGAAACTAAGATTGAATATCGAGAACTATATTGGCAGATTATACTTGAAGCCAATAGATCCCCAGGTTTAAATGATAATGTTTCCCTTGTTTTAAAGATGAGGGCTGCTAGACTTTAATTAGTCACTATCACATTTATATGTTGTCATTTATATGTTGTCATTTACTTTTGCACTATATATTTTTTTAAACATTTACAATTTTTTATACCTTCTAACATATACATATTTTTATATATTCCAACATACACAGCAGAACTGCCAAGGCAGAGTACATAAAGTATTAGTAAAAACACCAGCAGCAGCAGAACTGCCAAGGCAGAGTACATAAAGTATTAGTAAAAACACCAGCAGCAGCAGAACTGCCAAGGCAGAGTACATAAAGTATTAGTAAAAACACCAGCAGCAGCAGAACTGCCAAGGCAGAGTACATAAAGTATTAGTAAAAACACCAGCAACAGCAGAATTGCTAAGGCTGAGTACATAAAGTATTAGTAAAAACACCAGCAGCAGCAGAATTGCTAAGGCTGAGTACATAAAGTATTAGTAAAAACACCAGCAGCAGCAGAACTGCCAAGGCAGAGTACATAAAGTATTAGTAAAAACACCAGCAGCAGCAGAATTGCTAAGGCAGAGTACATAAAGTATTAGTACAAACACCAGCAGCAGCAGAACTGCCAAGGCAGAGTACATAAAGTATTAGTAAAAACACCAGCAACAGCAGAATTGCTAAGGCTGAGTACATAAAGTATTAGTAAAAACAGCAGCAACAGCAGAACTGCCAAGGCAGAGTACATAAAGTATTAGTAAAAACACCAGCAACAGCAGAATTGCTAAGGCTGAGTACATAAAGTATTAGTAAAAACACCAGCAGCAGCAGAACTGCCAAGACAGAGTACATAAATCTTTAATAAAACAAAATAAAAAACATAAAAATAGGATGAGCGCTTTCGGATTATTTCCTTCTTCACATCCAATGTTCATTCGTTTAAAAAATACTTAAATACTGTAGGGCATCCAGTAGCATTTCACTGCCCATTCATAAAAACACAGTGCCTCATAGTCAACAACCAATCAAAATGCAGATATACAATCCCAATATGTAGATTCATTCATGGTATCTTAACTTAAGCACAGATCCAGCTTGTCATTAAAGGACCCAAAAATATATAAATCAGACCCTCCATGCTTTCAAAATTGGTTTTAATGGAATCACTCCATTCAACTTAGGTGTATTATCAGCTCTTAATGTAGTAATCCAACAAACCTCCCTGGCTTCAGTTTCATTGAAAATATCCCAACCTCTAGAGGTGATGTGTGTTCTTACACATATCAAGTATCATAAACATGAAACTATGGCCATTATAGGTTCATAGCTAGGTATGAGGCTATTGGCCCTAGGGCCTATATAAGCCTAGCCAAAAAAGGTACCCGGGCTTTCGCCACCCAAGAAAATTATTTTCCTGTGCCCCTGTCAAGCAGAGCCACAGAAGTGATCCCCAGGGTGAATTTCCAATTTCCCGGCCAATCATCAAGATTTTTCTTGAAGAGTGCTGATGAGGAGCTTTGTTTGATGTAGCTAGGTAATTTGTTCCAGAGTATGGGAAGTCTCTAGGACAGGAATCTATCCCTCCAGCATGTTCTTTTTATTGTGGTGACAAGGTTTAGGTCCCTAGAGTGTGTAGGTTGGAGGGACTGGGATTTCTTTAAGTGGAGCATGTCCAACAGTTCTAGGTTTTACATAGCTTTGTATGTTAGGCAGAGGTCATCTCTGAGTAGGAGAAATGCAATGGAGTAAAGCTGGAGTTTTTTGAGATGGTCTGCATAGGGCATCGGTTTGAGGCTGGTAATCCTCTTTGTGAGGTAGTTCTGTGGCCTTTCCGGTTGTTGTAGATGTCTTGTGAGGTACATACCAAAAGGGGCGTTGTACTCTATAATGGGTCTAATGAGTGACGAGTAGAGGGGAACAATGACCTCTTTTTTTCCTGGATGAGAACCCTTATGTGATGAGGTGTGGCACATAGAAGGATTTCTTGACTACTGTGGCGATGTGATTATCAAAGGAGAGACTACTGTCCACCTGTGTCCCAAGGTGTCTTATCACACTTTCGGTGTTAAGTAGACTACCACCTATGTAGTAGTTCATGGGTGCAGAGTTTTTACCAAACGGGATGACAATGCACTTTTTGGCACTGAGCTTGAGGCCATAGCTTTGACACCAAGCATCTGTCTAAGTGAGGCCCTTTTTGTAGGATGTCCACATTGTTAGGAGTTTTGATTATGGCACCTAGTTTGCAGTCATCTGCGAACTTCATTAGCCAAAGACCTTCTGTGTTAGTCTGTACTTCAGAGAAGTGGATACCAAACAGGAAAGGACCTAGGATTGAACCCTGTGGTACTCCACTTGTCACTGTTCTGAAGTCGGATTTGGAGTCTGCTAGTTTCACAGTGTGGGTTCTGTCAGTGAGCCAGTTGGCAACCCATTTTGTGACATAGGGATTTATACCTAATTTAGTGAGTTTATCGATAATTCCTGAGTGGGGGATGGTGTCAAAAGCTTTGGCAAGATCTAGATAGGCTGTGTGAACCACCTTACCCTTGTCTACTGCTTTGGTGACTGCTTCAAAGAAGTCTATCAGGTTTAGGAGACATGATCTGCCTTTTACAAACCCAAACTGAGTGGGGTCCAGGGTTTGGAGGTTACCTATATCTTTGCTTATACACTCCATGATGACATGTTTCATGGTCATGCAGACCAGGCTTAACAGGCTAATGGGTGGTAGTTCCTGGGGTCCATGGTGGCTACCTTTTTGTGGAGTGGGATAACTGTCACTGTGCACCATTCACTGGAAACAAAGCCTGAGGTGTGGCTATGATAGAACATGGTACTTAGGTGGGGTGCCAGTTCGTTCTGTAGTTCTTGTAGAATGCAGCCTGGAATGTTGTCAAATCCCATGGATGCTGTGTTCTTGGCTTTGGAGAGTGTGGTTTTTACCTGTGTAGCTATAATTACAAGTCGTTGTATTTTTCCAGTATAGAGATGGGCCCTTTAGGGGGTGAGAGGGGGGTAAAGTTAGCACTGAACCTATCTGCCAGGATGTTGGCAGTATCAGTTGGTTCTGTATATTTAGTGTCATTGTGCTGTAACTCAGAGCAGATCTGAGTGTTGCCATTGAGATTCTTGACATAGCTATAGAATGCTTTGTGGTTGTCTTCAGAATCAGTGGCGATTTTGTTTTCGTAACTAGCTTTGGAGGATTTTATGAGGGATCTCAGCTTTTTACTGAGGCTGACCAGGGAGTTCCTCCAATCATGGGATTTTACTCTTTTTTGCAACAGTTTCTTTCTTCTGTTGTAGTTATTTATTGCAAAAAACACCTCGACCCTCTTGCTCGCAGCACCTCTGTGAAGCGGTTCTGCAGTCTGGTTGCTCGTCGCACTTCCCGTCCACTACTAGAAGGCGCCCACTCTATCCTACCCAGGAAAAACGCTAAAATCCTTCTATGAAAGTTAACACCGCCAACTATTTCTGAGAAGACGCCACTTCCCTCAAGGTGCCTGTTGGAGTGATATCCCCCTAAGAATATACTATCAGTTCCACTACTAGAAGGCTCCCACTCTATCCTACCCAGGAAAAACACTAAAATCCTTCTACTGACAACTAAAAATCTCAGCAACCTCTGGAAAGTTAACACCACCAACTATTTCTGAGAAGACGCCACTTCCCTCAAGGTGCCTGTTGGAGTGATATCCCCCTAAGAATATACTATCAGTGTATGTTGCCTACCTATATTTTTTAATATCATTATTTTAAATGTAGTGAGGATATGTGCTTTGTAGTTTACTCTGTCAGAGTGTGATAGCAGCCAACTGCAGACCGCTCCCATTGCCCAGCCCATACCTTAGTTTCTAATATTGCTATCTATTTCTCACTTAAGTAACATTTGCTGCCATTCCTACTATAGCCACTAGCTGGCACCCTATACCAGGACTAGAGAGATACTTTGCAATTTTAAAAAAATTGTGTTTAACGTTTCTGTTTCAAGATCTCCTACCCAGCTTCTATCCCTATCCTCTCCAAACTCACCCTTTATATCTATTAACCTGACCATAGTACTGTTAGCAACTGCTGACTACACTAAAACTCTACAGTAACACTTACCTGGTAGCAGAAATCCTCTATAGCTACAGATTATTTTTTGTTCACTTGTGGCTTGTCCTTTATTTGGCTCTACCCGCTCTGTTCGCCCTACAGGCTCACTCCGCTCCCCTACGCTACCCCAAAATCCCACCCACCCACTACACCTGACCTTATACTTCCATAGCCACTCCCCCAACCCCCTCAACCAATTAGCTTACTCCATTTGCTATTTACCTATTAACAAGCTTGGCTCCTTCTTGTTAACCCTAAACTGTTCAACACCTGATATTCCCTCAAACAGCTCCACCACTCGACTGGTGTCCAACATTTCTTCCAAATATCTCTTTCCCCACCCCATACCCCCCACTATGTATAGTCACTCCTGGCCAACACACCTGAACTTTCTTTTCTTATCTATTGAGATTACCTCTCTGCTTATATCTCATAGCCTAAATCACTATGAATCCCTAACATTTATTAAATTTCAACACCCTCAAAGACAAACAAACCCTCTCTCTCCAATAACCTCTGTAACACATAGCAACATAACATCCACTTCATCCTACCTTCTTCCACAGTTTCATAGGCTAACCCATATTAAATATCCCCAAATGAGAAAAGCAGACTCCTCTCTCAGTAAAGTTGTAAAACTATCATTTAATCCTCTTAATTCTCTACTGTTACATGGTGACATCCACCCAAACCCTGGTCCTAACTTTACCTCCCAAAAAACTTCATCAGCCAATACTACCACTCCTCTCACCCTCCCAAAAAGCCCAAACTCTCTACTAATAGGTCACCTCAACATACGTAGTGTAAACAAGAAAATTATCCAGCTGCACACCCTATTAGACACCTATTCCTTTGACATCTTATGCCTTACTGAAACTTGGCTTAAACCCTCAACTAAAGACAATGACATTATCTGCCCAGGTTATAACATTCTCAGACTTGACTGTCTTAATAAAACGGGTGGTGGGGTTGCAATACTGTTCAAATCTGAATTGAAGGTCACATCCACCATCACCTAATTATGCTGAAATTCTTACCTCGAAAGTTCCAAATTAATCCAAATAAAGCTTTATACATTATTTGCTCATATATCCCACCAGGAAATGAAATTAGCACTCTTGAAAATACGCTTAGCTGGCTTTCCAGGTCCCTACCTCAAGAAACCATACTCCTTGGAGACTTTAATATTGACTGGAATGGCTGTACCTCTGCCGACCCTTATATAGCAACATCCTTGCCTATAAAACAGGTAAACTCCCAGACGATATAAGCAACCATTATCTTACTTTCATTTCTAGACAAAAGAGCCATATGCACAATCAAATAGCTTTTAGAACTACCAGAAACAAGAAAATTCTCAACCCAGCTAACTTCCAAGCTGAGCTCAAAGCTTGTACTTGGTTTCCCCTAAAATACATACCTCCTGATGAAGTCGTATCATTCTTTAACAAAACATTTTTGCAAATCCTAGATCACCATGTTCCCACTTGCACTGTTAGAATAAAAAACAAACCAGCTCCCTGGCTCTCTAAGGATACCAGGCTAAACATCCGGCTAAGAAATAAACTCTGGTCCAAATGGAGAAAAACTAAAAACCCAACTGACCACCTAAAATTTAGAGAACTTCATAATACCACAAAAAAATCTATATACCTTGACAAAAAACTGCTATCTAAAACTCCAACAAACCCAACAGCAAAACCCACAAAAGTTTTGGTCAGGAATCAATAAACTACTCCACCCAGGACAGTCCAAAACACCTACCCCTCAAACTTAACTCAAACTTCTCCCAACCAAATTGCTGACACCTTTAATATATTTTTCTCTGAAACAGTCCAATCACTAGCAAATACATTGCCACCTGTGATCACCACCAAATTACCCTCACCAACCACCTTGCCCCAAACAGTCAACCTCCAACCTGTTCAAACATCTTTCATACACTCCTTGCTTCTAAAACTGAAACCATGTACGCCATCAGCTGACCTCCTCCCAGCCGAATACCTGCAAATTGCAGCAGATGTACTTACCTACCGTATTTCTATCTTAATAAACAGAACCATTTCTGAATCCTACGTCCCATCCATCTGGAAAGTCTCTCATAACATCCCTTTGCATAAGGGAGGAACCTCAAATGAATTAGCAAACTTCTGCCCTATAGCCCTTCTCTCTCCCTTAGCAAATGTATGGAGAGATGTATCCACAGTCAACTACTGCATTATCTCCTCCAAAATAAACTATTAGTGGACTGCCAGCATGGTTTCAGACCACATCATAGTACCACAACTGCTCTTCTATCCTTTACAGACTGCATTAATAAAAATAGGAATTCTAACCTGCTATCATCTGCACTTTTCATAGACCTCTCAAAGACCGTTGATATGGTTAACCACCAACTATTGATAGGTGAACTTAAATCATGTTCTCTTGACTCTCAATTAGTACAATGGTTCCAGTCCTACCTAGATAACAGAAAGCAAGCAGTCCTGTGGGACAATACCTTATGTCTCAGCTCCCGATCACCCATGGAGTCCCACAAGGATCAATTCTTGGTCCACTCCTCTTCACTATTTTCATTAACGATCTGAAAACCTCCATTCCCCAAACTACATGCATTCAATATGCTGACGATTCGACCTTGATATGTACAGCATCCTCCCCAGCTCAAATACAAACCAGTACACAAACAACCTTTACCTTAGTGGAAAACTGGTTCCATCAAAGATGTCTCCTCCTTAACCCAAAAAAACTAAATTATTACTCTTTACACTCACACAGAAGTCCCCCCTCCCATAAATGTCGTACTTATATCAAATAATGGCACAGAAATTGCTCCAGACACCACCACTAAACTCCTGGGTGTAACAATAGATAACAATCTCAACTTTGACACACACGTTAACTCAACTATTGAATTAGTTAACCGAAAACTTGGATTCCTCTATAGAATCAAACCCTTTCTCACACCCTCAGCTACGATTTCTATTGCCCAAACCCACCTCATTTCCACCCTTCTCTACACCTCCCCTATCTACACTAAGCTATCCAAAAGCAATCTGAATAAACTAGCAACCGCCTACAACAACATGGCCAGATTTGCCACCAGCGCCCCTTTCCGTACCCACCATTTTTATCCACAAGGTTTTACATCATCCTAGAAATACTCTGTAACCTTTTTAAGTCCTATAAAAATCTTCCAACCTTAAGATCTGCTAAAAAACTACAAGTAGCCACCATAAAATCCAGCAACATATCTGGGGGACTGCCTGTTCTCCAATGCTGATGGAAATACTTGTAACAAACTTCCAAGAGAAATTACATCCCTTACTTCCACTAACCTTTTCAAAAAACAATTGAAAAATCTTCATTAAAAACAAATGGACCTGTCCCTGCACCAGTCCTGACTGATACTGTTTCTCCCTTTCTCTAAATACGTATTCACTAAAAACATTTTTTTCGGTACTTCTCTATCCTCTACATTTTTTTCTTTTGATTCAATTAAATGTTTTCTTTTTCCCTTTTTACTGTGCTGCATAAACTCGTGTACATTAAATGTTTTTTGTTTATTTTTTTTTATACAACTTGATAAAACCAATATTTTTTTTACTATTTGTAACTTTAAAAATTGTTGCTAAAACATATTACTAATCAGTTTCATATTTATGTAATTGTATTGTGTTTTTGCCATTATTTTGTGTAGACTCTATGTCTAATACATTTTTTTCTCTGAGCTTTTCTCCTTGGGCCTCTACTGAAAATGGATGTATATCCAGTTAGACTAGCCCAGTCAACAAATGTAAAATAAAATAAAATAAAATAAAAATAAATAAATAAATGGCAGGGGACCACCAGATTGGCTTCTTTTTTTGGAAGATAGCATCTTGGTTCTGTTAGGGATAGCACGATCCATGCACTCGTGTAAGTGCTTATAAAGTGCATTTGTGTAGGATTCAGCAGTCATACCTCTGTTGTCCATCTGCATGAGTGTTGTGAAGTTTGCCACGTCTGTCTTAAGAAGCGTGAAGTTGACTTTGGAGAAATTTTTTATGATGGTTTCCCTAATGGGGGGTGTGGTTGTCTAGGGTGATTAGCTTGTGGTCGGATCTGACCAATGAGGAATTGACCTCTGGTGTGGAACACCAGTCGCCCATGTTGGTAATGGCCAGGTCTAGGATATCGCTGCCCCTGGTGGGGGTGTGAATATTTGGATATATGAACATGCTGAGACAAGGCATTACATTGTATCTTACTCTGAATGTCACGAAGGTGTTGAAGGATACGCTCCTTAAACATCCTATTAGTTTTACCAACATAAAAAGATGAGCAATGAGTACAGGTGGCAATGTAAATCACATAGCTGGTAGTACAGGTGGCATAGTCTCTAAACTAATACAGTCTTGTAGTAATAGGATGTTGAACTAGGTTAGATGTGTTGATATATTTACAAGCCTTACACCTTCCACATGGATGTGCCCCAGTCTTGATACTATATAAATAACTCTGTTCATACTGTGGGGCCTATGACAAAGTAGACTCTTTAAATTGCAATTCCTTTTACAACAAAAATGGGATGTAGCCCCCACAATATCCTTAATGGTCAACAAGTTCCAATTGCTCCGAATAATTTCACAAACATGTTTGGAATCGCTGCTGTAAGTGAGGGGCAGCCTGACAACTGACTGAGTAATCTGGGAGGTAGATGAATTCTTATTTGAACCATGTGAAAACCACGTTCACCCCCTTCTAGTCCGATCAATCTTGACTTAGTCCAAAGATCTTAAAATCTCCTTGTTCTTATATCCTCAGTTATGAAGATCAAACACCATTTTCTCCATCTTGTTAAGAAAGTCCATATCCTTTTGCTACAAAGTCTAGAAGTTCTCAAAAACTGATTTTTCAGTACATTTGTAAAAATATGGGGAGGATGCATACCCCTCTATCTAGTAAGGTGTTCTTCCAAAAGGGTTTATGATATTAAGATGTATTAATTCTTCTGTCAGTATCAACAGGAAAATACCCCAAAATTCCATGGATGAAGGAGATGAATATACCATAAACTTAAAAAACTCTGTTGTTGATTCTACGTATATGGCAAAGCAACAAAGCTGATCCTGATTACCAGTCTAAAAAATAAAGACATCATCAACAGATATGTGGTATAAACCAATATATCATCTCCAAGGGTTCTCCTCATTCAGTACATATTTGACCTCCCATTCAGCTAACACCAAATTGACATAGCTATTAATTGCAGGGGGTCCCCATAGCAACTCCCCAGTGCTGTAGGTAAACTTTCCCATCAAAAAGGAAGACATTCTCTAGAATGATACATAACAAATGACATATGCAATGTACAGTGTCTCCTTTAAGGATGGACATCCTGTCATTATATGACCTTAATGAATCAAGTCCATAATCATTCTGAATAACAGACAGGGTATCTTCCTTCCATATTGGCCTCATTTTTGCCTGCAACTCCTGGTATTTTATGACTTTGTGTCTCTCTGTAGTCACTGGCTGGAGCAATGTCAATGATTTTATTTTTATTTATTTAATATTTGTCTACTGGGAAAGTCTGACTGGGACAGAGCCCATTTTTAGAGGAGGCCTGAGCAGAAACACTCCAGATGCATGTCTTTGGAATGTGAGAGGAAACCAGAGCACCTAGAGGAAACCCATGTGAATTCAAAGAGGAGATACAGACTCTTCACAGAAGGCACCCCAGCCAAGAATCAAAGGACCTCTTGCTGTGAGGTGACAATGCTAGCAGCTGCACCACTGCATCTCCAATCAATGCTATTTTGTCTTCTTTTCATGGGATGCGATATCTGGTTTTCTCACATCTATTTTTTGAACTGTTGGTAATGGGTGATCCCATGTGATACAAATCATAATTTTCTATAATGCTTTGTGGCTCATGTTTCCAGTGTTTTTCAGACACTTCAGTACAATAATGTTTGCACAATCCCCAGTGCAACAGTCTTGCCATGTTATTATGCCTTTCAGTATGAAGTCCTTCTGCCATCAGTATGTCACAACCAGCAACAAGGTGTGCGACTGTTTTCTGTTCTGTATTACAAAACCTACATTTGTCTGTTTCTCTCACATGTTCAATGGACTTTGTAAACCAATGTATACATAGTCCAGTATCTTGGAACACCAATATTAACCTTTCATCTTTTGGTTTGAATTCGCCTCTCCTTAACCATTCCTGCATTCGATCCTGATCAACATGAGGTTCTTCCTGAAGTTTCTATACTTGTCACTATATTTATGTATTTTCCTCATTTCTTGCCTTCTCAGCTGATCCTTCACATTATATTCTTGGGGGGGGGGTTTGGCACATTCAGTTGCTGCCTGGGGGGGGGGGGCACATTCAGTTGCTGCCTGTTTTTTATTTACTTCTGGTTTTATTTCCAGTCCTGCTTTATGATCATATTTATCTGTAAAACTAAGCAGGAAAGTTATCTTAAACTTATTGTCCTCATGCTTCAAAACTTTCACTATGTTTGGGTCTTTTGAGGTCAGCAGATATGTATGCAATCCCACTATTTCAGATCTATACATGTAATCAATTTCGAGGAGGCCCATACCTCCTTCAGAACAGGGAATATATAATCTTGGTATGCACTAATTTTTATAAATCATTTGAAGAGCATGAAGCATCCTTCTTGTTTTCCTGTAAAATCTATCCAACAGCTTTTGGGGCCAGTCAGTCACTCCAAAACTGTAAGTTAGGACAGGAAGAGCAAATTGGTTTATCCCTTGACTTTGTTCCTAGAATTTCAACACTGTTTTCAGTGTTAATTTAAGTCTTTCAAAATACTCCTCACTAAGTTTTATTCTCATCTGTTCATGTTTTATTGTTGATCCTTCATCATTTCCCAAATATTTATACACTCTCTCTCCTGCTCAAGCTCGTTTATATCACATTCTTGTCCCAAACTGAGGTTTCTTGGTGCTGCATCTTTCCTGTTTTAAAAGTTGCTTTTGCACATCAAAACCAAATGGCATTCTTTTATCATCTGAAAAATGTTTTGACCACTTGTAGTTGTGCTTCCAGTTCCTCATCTGATAAACAATATAGTTTTAAATCATCTAGAAAAATAAGATACGTTTTTTACACTTTATTGTTTTCTGGGAAACAAATTGTAGCCATGACCTAATCTGTTCAGCAGACAGCTTAATGGGTTAAGGTTCATAAGTTCATAGGTTCATAGGTTCATAGGGTGGTACTAGGCTATCAGCCCTAGGGCATATACAAGCCTAGCCATAACAATTCCCTGGCTATTTCTTCCCACATTATTTACTTTCCTGGACCCCTGTCTAGCAGGGCGACTGACGTGATCCCTGGGGTGAATTTCCTTTCTCCCATCCAATCGTCAAGGTTCCTCTTGAAGAGGTCCAAAGAGGCACTCTGCTTGACATGTATGGGCAATCTATTCCAGAGTCTGGGGAGTCTCTGGGTCAGGAACCTATCCCTCCAGCATGTTTTGTTTATTGTGATGACAAGGTTTAGATCCCTGGAGCATGTAGCTCTGAGGGATTGGGATTTCTTTAAGTGTAGCATGTCCAACAGCTCTGGGTTTGACATGGCCTTGTATGTTAAGCAGAGATCGCCTCTGAGTAGGCGATATGCGACAGAGTATAGCTGGAGTTTTAAAGGCGGTCAGCGTGGGGCATCTGCTTTAGGCCTGTGATTCTTTTAGTGAGGTATTTCTGAGGCCTTTCCAGTTGTTGCAGATGTCTTGAGAGGTACATACCAAATGGGGCGTTGTATTCTATAATGGGTCTAATGAGGGATGAGTACAGTGGGACAATGACCTCCTTTTTCTGGATGAAAAGCCCTTCGTGATGAGGTGTGCCACATAGAAGGATTTCCTGACTGTTGTGGCGATGTGGTTATCGAAGGTGAGACCACTGTCCACCTGTGTCCCTAAGTCTCTTATCACACTTACTGTGTTTAGTGTACTGCCACCTATATGGTAATTCATGGATACATGTTTTTCCCAAAGGGGATAACAATACATTTCTTGGCATTGAGCTTGAGCCCATGGCTCTGGCACCAAGCATCTGTTTCTGTAAGGCCCTTTTGTAGAGTATCCACATCATTTGGGGATTCAATAATGGCTCCCAGTTTGCAGTCATCTGCAAACTTTGTTATCAGAGTCCCTTAGTGTTGACCTGTACTTCAGAGAAGTAGATGCCAAACAAGCCCCAGGACTGAACCCTGAGGTACTCCACTTGTCACTTGTCTGGAGCTGGATTTGGAGTGGCTACTTTTACAGTGTGGGTTCTATCAGTAAGCCATTTAGCAACCCATTGGGTGACATAGGGATTAATGCCCAACTTATTAAGTTTATCTATGATTCCAGAGTGTGGGGGATGGTGTCAAAGGCCTTGGCAAGGTCTAGATAGGCTGTGTGGACCACCTTACCCTTGTCCATGGCTCTGGAGACTGATTCAAAGAAGTCAATCATGTTCAGGAGACAAGATCGGCCCTTCACAAACCCAAACTGGGTGGGGTCCAGTGTTTGAAGGTTGCCAATGTCTTTGTTTATAAGTTCCATGATAATACGCTCCATGGCCTTGCAGATAAGGCTTGTCAGACTGATGGGACAGTAGTTTCCGGGATCTAAGCGCAAGACAAAAGAGTAACTATAATAGAGTTACCCTGGAATATCTTCCTTTCAATTTTTATCCCTGTAATATTGACTTGTCCTTTATCATGGCTTAACTGCAAAGTAGTTTGCCACTGTTTCATGGTTGCTGTAATGTAATTGATCAGTGTAGGATGTATTTTATACATTTTAAGCACTCTTTTATCCATGTATGTGAGATACTGTCAAATACTTTGTTGTTGTCTATCCATGCCATACTTAGATTCTTCCCCTATTTACAGTTCTCCATTATTATTTTATTTAACAATAAATGATCCTTTGTTTCATATGACTTTCTTTTATTTCCCTTTTGATCTACTGCCATACTTGAGTTTTCTCCTAAATGACTGTAAACTCTGTCGGCATTAATTCCTGTGTATAGTTTATATGTCATCGGAATGCAAGTTATCGGTTTATAATTTTTAGGGTAGCTTGTAGGTTCACTCTTAAGTAGGAGCATTGTTTTTCCTGTTGTTAACCAGACTGGTGTCTGTTTCGAGGTGCCCATGTAAATTGTTCTTAATCATGGCTAACTCTTCATGCAAAGATGTTTGCCAGAAGTTAGGTACTGCTTCTGGGCCTTGAGTTTTCAAATTAGGAGCTTTTTTAACTTTATTTCAATCTCTCTCATTGTTACTTCATCCCATTTCATATCCTGTACCTTTAAACTTCTTATTCTTTCTGTTACTTCTATCCATTTAGCATCTTTGTTGTGTTCCACAGGATCTTCATAGATATTTCTCCAAAATGTATCTATTTCTTCTTTTTTTGGTAGAGTTTCAATTCCTTTTGCCTTGTTTCCCAGTTCAATATAAAACTTTTTGGGTCATCAGTAAATTGCTTGTTTTGTACTTTTCCTTTATATTTACCTACATTATCTTCTAACTTTTTCTGCCTGTGCTGATATTTTTACTTTATTATTTGCAATAGTGCACAATAGATCCTTATCTGTTTTAATACTGCATGTTGCTTTTATTAAGTCTGTTTCTTTGAGTACTTTTGTTGATCTTCTAACAGTGACACTTGTCTTCATTTCTTTATATTTCTCTCTATTCGCTACTTCCAGGACGGCATTCAGTTTCTCCCCTTCCTTTTCCTCACTACCCTGTTCTTGTGGTAAGACTTTATCTGTTATTAACTTAGCGCAATGTTTGCTCTGAGAGTGTCGATGGAGAAGTACAGAGAAGGTCAGAAGGAGTTGCATTGTGTCTTTGTGGACTTCGAGAAAGCATATGACAGGGTGCCTAGAGAGGAGTTGTGGTATTGTATGAGGAAGTCGGGAGTGGCAGAGAAGTAAGTAAGAGTGGTACAGGATATGTACGAGGGTAGTGTGACAGTGGTGAGATCTGCGGTGGGAGTGATGGATGCGTTTAAGGTTGAGGTGGGATTACATCAAGGATCAGCTCAGAGCCCTTTCTTATTTGCAATGGTGATGGACAGGTTGACAGACAAGATCAGACAGGAGTCCCCGTAGACTATGATGTTTGCAGATGACATTGTGATCTGTAGTGAGAGTATGGAACAGGTGGAGGAGACCCTGGAGAGATGGAGATATGCTCTAGAGAGGAGAAGAATTAAGGTCAGCCAGACTAAGACAGAATATATGTGTGTGAATGAGAGGGAGGATAGAGGAATGGTAAGGATGCAGGGAGTAGAGGTGGCGAAGGTGGATGAGTTTAAATACTTGGATCAGTAGTTCAGGGTAATGGTGAGTGCGGAAGAGAGGTAAAGAAGAGAGTACAGGCAGGATGGACTGAGTGGAGAAGAGTACCTGGAGTGATTTGTGACAGATGAGTACCAGTAAAAGTGAAAGGGAATGTCTACAAGAGGGTAGTGAGACCAGCTATGTTATATGGGTTGGAGACAGTGGCATTGACAAAAAGGCAGGAGTTAGAGCTGGATGTGGCAGAGTTAAAGATGTTAAGATTTGCACTGAGTGTGACGAGGATGGACAGAATTAGGAATAAGTATATTAGAGGGACAGCCCAGGCTGGAAGGTTTGGAGACAAAGCCAGAGAGACAAGATTACGTTGGTTTGGACATGTGCTGAGGAGGAATGCTGAGTATACTGAGAAAAAGATGCTAAGGATGGAGCTGCCAGGGAAGAGGAAAAAAGGAAGGCCTAAGATAAGGTTTATGGACGTGGTGAGAGACGACATGCAGGTGGTTGGTGTGACAGAGCAAGATGCAGAGGATAGGAAGAAATGGAAAGAGATGATCCACTGTGGCGACCCCTAATGGGAAAAGCCGAAAGATGATGATGATGATGATGATGATTAAATTATATAGTCTCCATGCAAACATAAGTTCCTTTATTTCACCTAACATGTTGTGATGTACCTCCTCTGGGCCAGTAAACAAGGAGCCTCAATCCTCACCAATGACACCAGTGGGGAACATTCACTTAGAATAAAATAGATACACACAGTTATTTCAGATTATAACTCCCTGCAAGAAGCACAATTTCCCTTAAAAGCAGCCAGGGAGCACACTCCAGACCTGGGGCCAGACTTTCTCTCCAAGCCCTAAATAAGACTCCACCTTTCCTCTGCAGAAATCAGTGCTCTGTGTCCCTGTTCTCACACACTCTGGAGATATGCACACACATACACACACACACACACACACACACACACACACACACACACACACACACACACACACACACACACACACACACACACACACACCTGAGAAAGGCTGGCACAGATTTATCAGCTATGCCACCTCCACCAAGACTATAAATTAGATTCACTACTACCAGCCAGCTACTTTAAGGCTCTTACCATGGTACCCAATTACTTTTAGTAACATCAATACTTATACAAATGGTAATGTTTGACCAAGTGGCAAGACTTTTACAAAACAAGCAGAGCTAGGCCACCATGGAGAAACATTTATTAAATGATAAAACAATGAAACTGTGTAAAAACAACACAATCATAGAAACAAGGATAAGTGCTTTCATCTTATCCCTGTTTCTATGCCTGTGCTGTTTTTATGCCATTTTATTGTTTTATCAGTTAATAAATGTTTTCCATGGTGGCGTAACTCTGCTTGTTTTCTAAATATTTTGTTTGATTGAGCAGCCTTTATTGATCGGGAGTTTATATTTTTACAAGTGGCAAGACTTTCAGAAGCATGAAGCCACAGAGCCACCAAATAAATTCAATTACTCTCAAAGGTTAAAATATTTCTAAAAGATCAGCCACAATGAAAGGTATGGATATATTGAATAATACATAATAAAATAGAAAACATGAAAATACTGAATATCTATTTACAATAAACACCAGAGTTTCAATTCACAGGAAATATAAAAACAACACAGATGGAAAGAGTCAGATACAAAAAATACAATATTTAACTAGTTTCACTATATTTTCCTAACTGACTGAAGAATCACTGTTCCCTACTTACTTGTTAGAGCAAGACAAGATGAAGTGGGTGAGTGTCTTTGTTGTCATTTCCAATAACAGAGTGGTAAGTGTCCCTGTCACATCTTTTACTAGTATCTAAGTACAATTTTAGTGCTGGCTACAAAATGACCATCACATCGGGTCACCTGACTTTGTGGTTCCCACACTACCCCCCTGACTAGAACAATTCTAATCCTTTCATCCTTCCTGAAGAGAATAATCAGGCATTCTCTGGCACCCCAGGGTAACAATTAGTTCACCACTAATGACAATAAGAGCAGAATCCCAGCCCAGACATTGTGTTTCTGGCTGCATTCAGGCCTATGAGATAAAATTTTAATGGCCTAAACCAAGTCATTTAATTTCAAGCTATTTTTTTAAGGTTACCTGAGCTGAGCTTAACTCCTTCCCTTCAAGCATCTTCTGTTAAACTGTATGCATTTCCTCAGTTCACCAGTACAGTCTGATATAAATGTATATTTCTTTTCTGTCCAGCAAGACCCATTATTTGATACATTTTAACACAAGTAAATTCAGAAATACATTTTAACACAAGCATCGGTCCAAATCAGTTTGATATTCAAATGACATAAAATTATTTACGAAACTCCAGCTAGCTATGCTGGCATATGTTACCCATGCACTGCACTGATCTCCCTGGCATAGCTGGCACTACCTCACATCATACATGCCTTGCCATTGTTTTTCAACAGAATCCTCCCCTCCATATTTTATGCTTCATATTTCTCTTTACCTGTAATAGGTTCATAGGTGTGTACTAGGCTAATGACCCTGGATCCTTTAAAAGCCTATCCCATATAAGTGCCTTGGCATTGTGCCACCCAACATCAGTTCCCAGTGCCTCTATCAAGTAAAGCCACTGGAGTGGCCCCTGGGGTGAACTTTCTATTTCCCATCCACTCATCAGGTTTTCTCTTGAAGAGGGCCAGTGAGGTGCTCTGCTTGACATGTATGGGAAGTCTATTCCAAAGCATGGGCAGTCTCTGGGTTATGAACCTGTCCCTCAGCATGTTCTATTGATTGTGGTAATGAGGTTGAGGTGTCAGGAGCGTGTGGTGCAGAGGGATTGGGATTTCTTTAGATGTAGCATTTCTAACAGAGCTGGGTCAGACATGGCTTTGTAAGTCAAGCATAGTCTTAGTAGATGATATGAGACAGAGAATAGCTGGAGTTTTTTTGAGTCTGTCCATGTAGGACATGTGTTTAAAACCTAGGATCCTCTTTGTGATTTACTTTTGTGGCCTTTCCAACTGTTGCATGTGTTTAGTGAGGTACATGCCAAATGGAGCATTATACTCAATTGGCCTAATGAGGGAAGAGTATTGACAGATGATGACCTCTATCTTCCTGGATGCAAAACCCTTGGTAATGAGATGTGCCACATATAAGGACTTTCTGACCACAGTGGCAATGTGGTGGTTGAAGTAGAGGTTGCTGTCAACCTGTGTCCCCAAATCTCTTATAATGCTTTCAGTGTTCAGTGGACTCCCATTGATGTGGTAATTAGTGGGAACTGAGTTTTTCCCAAAGGGGATGAAGATGCATTTTTTGGCATTACGCTTAAGGCCATGGTTTTGACACCAGTCATTGGTCTCAGTGAGGCCTTTCTGTAGGATGTCTTCATCACTTGGGGAGTTAATGGCTCCCAGTTTGCAGTCATCTACAAACCTGGTCAGCCAGAGTCCCTCCATGTTGGTCTGGACTTCTGAGAAGTAGATGCCGAACAGGAGAGGACTCAGGACTAATCCTTGTGGGACTCCACTTATGACTGGTCGGCAATCTGACTTGGAGTCTGCTACTTTCACACTGTGTGTTCTAGCTGTGAGTCAATTTGCAACCCACCTAGTGATATAGGGGTTTATGCTTAGTTTAGTGAGTGTATCAATAAATCTAGAGTGGGGAAGGGTATCAAAGGCTTTGGTCAGTTCAAGACAGGCTATATGAACTACCTTTCCCTCATCCACAGCTCTGGTGTCTGAATCAAAGAAGTCAAAACAGATTGAGCAGGCATGATCTACCTTTCACAAAACAAATTGCATTGGATCTAGAGTTTGGAAATTCCCTATATCCTTGTTAATTAGGTCTATGATGATGCACTCTATAGCCTTGAGTATCAGACTCATCAGGCTAATGGGACAATAGTTCTCAGGGTCTGTAGTCACTCCCCCTTTATGGAGAGGGATGACTGTAGCAGTGCGCCATTCAGTAGGGCAAAGCCAGAGGTGAGGCTGTGATTGAACAGGGCACACAGATGTGGTGCCATTTCACTTTGTAGTTCATGTAGAACATATCCAGGGATATTGTCAGGTCCCATGGAAGCTGTATTCTTGGCCTTGGACAATGCAGCTTTAATCTGTTCTGCAGTAATGCTGGGTGCCTGGCATTCCTCTGCTATTGTGATTGGTCCTTTGGGGGGGGTAAAGTTGGCACTGAATCTGTCAGCCAGTATGTTGGCAATATCTGTTGGCTCAGTATAGGAGGTACCATTGTACAGTAACTCAGAGCAAACCTGGGTATTGCCGAGGAAATTCTTTGTATAACTGTAGAAGGCTTTGTGGTTGTTTTTAGTGTATGTCACAATTCTGCCTTCATAGCTGGCTTAAGAGGTTTTGATGAGGGATCTCAACTTTTTGTTGAGGCTAATAAGGGAGTTTTTTCAGTCTTGGGACTTCACCTTTTACTGAAACAGTTTCTTCCTTCTGTTGTAGAGTTTATTAATGGCAGGGGACCACCAGATTGGCTTCCTTTTTTTGGAGGAGAGCGTCTTGGTTCTGTTGGGTATGGCTAGTTCCATGCATCTATGTACGTGTTCTTACAGTGCATTGATGTATAATTCTGCAGTCATGCATCTATTTTCTATTGACATGGGTGCCGTGAAGTTATCCACCTTTGTTTTTAGGAGCCCAAAGTCAGCTTTGGGAAAGTTTTTCATAGTAGTTACCTTTGCAGGGGGTTTGGGTGAGATGTGGATTTCCATGATGATTAGTTTGTGGTCGGATATAACCAGGGAGGATTTGACTATTGGTGTAGAGCAATGGTTGCCCATGTTAGTAATAACCAGATCAAGGATGTTGCTTCCTCTAGTGGGGGTAAGAATGAGCTGGTCTAGGGCATTGGAACTGATGAATTCCAGGAAGCAATGGGCCAGTGTATTGGTGCATGAGTAGTTTTCCCAGTGGATGGAGAGGTAGTTGAAGTCACCTAGTATGAGAGTGTTGGGTTGGACCCTAATAGTTTCCAGGGTGCTTAGGAATGTGGAGTGAGAGTCTTGGGACATGGTTGGGGAGCTATAGCAGGCTACAACCTGAATCGCCATCTTACCCAATGTTTGTGGTACCTGAAGTATCTCAGATGCGTTATGCCGGGCTACTAGTCTGGAGGTGTGTATATCCTTTATGAATATGGAGTCACCACCACCACCTTTGGAGTATCAGCCCATGTTCTGGAGCTGAAAGGTGTGGAATGAGTTATAGCCTGATAGCGCATGGGGTGCTTTCTGCTGCTTTAAACCAGGTCTTCGTTACAGCACAAATGTTGATGTTCGCCATTTTGAGGAGTGCTTCAAGCAAGTGTATCTTGAGATTTACACTTCTAGCGCTGAGCAGCATGACCCTCAGATTGCATTTATTTATAGCTGTTACAGTGGTAATTTGGTCTTTGGAACATTGCCTAAACTAGGCACTATAGGAGTGGCAGCAGCCTTAGCCAGTATCCAGAAACCCAGGGGTGACAGATGCAGGCCATCTCTGGCAAACCATTGAGGTCTGTCAATCATGTCATCCCAACAGACAGATACTGGATCCCCTTAGAATGACACCAGCAATTTAGCCAATTGCTGAAGTCAATCATTGTCTGCTTGTACTGCAGTATCATTCTGGGCAATGGTAGGATGCTGCACAGGGCTAGGGTCATACCTGCCTGGGCCACATAATACAACAGCTCCTCCATGTCGCTTTTCATGTAGTCCAGGGAAATGCATCTCAGGTCATGACTTGAGTGCATGTGTCGGATTCTGGCACCTGATAGACAGCTAACTGTTACCTTCTCCTTATTCAACCTAGTAAACCTCACTATCAAGTCACCTATGATTAGTTTATTGGGCAAGCTGTTTTGTCTTAGGGGCTTAGATTGAGGGGCAGGCTGTGTAGATGAGCTAGGTATCATGTGATTTGTGCTGTGTTGTGGTGGTCAAGTGCATTTCTGCCTTGGAAGTCTCTGCTGTTTGGGTAGATTTCTACTAAGTGCCTCTACGAAGGTGGGTGTGTGGTTTGTGTTTTTATGTGAGAGCTGTGATGGTGGGTGTTCTAGAGGGCTATGTGTTGCATGTGGTGTGGTGCAGATGTTGACCTTCTCCTCTTGACCAGCTATTCTGGTCTTGACTTGAGAGTGCATGGCTTTCAATGTAGATATATAAGTGCATCTCTCACAAGTCTGAGTGATGGGAGGTAAGAGCAGAGGGTTGTCTGTGTACATGAGGCAGTTGCTACGCTGCCTCAGAATGCCCAAGTTCACCAGGTTTATAGGCGAAAGCACAGGGGATTAACCTTTAGACACGCCAGGAGGGATGGTCATTATTACTAAGTACTGGAGCTGTTTCCTTATATATTCCTTTTACAGGAAAAATGGCACTCAAGGTGTCTGAGTCTGTACAGAGCACTACCAAACACTTGAGGGGAAATGAATATGTAGACCGTGAAAATTTAAGGATGAAGTATTTAGGCAGTTATTCTGAAGTTAGAAAGAAATCAAGCAGTACTTACTGAAAAATAAAGAATTTGCTTGTCAAGAATGATGAAAAGAGGGGAGTCTCATGAATGGCTACTGCCTGGCTACTACTAATGCTGGTCTCAGCACAGCTTCACTCTGTTGGGATACAATAGTCCTTTGCTTCTTCTCTCACCAGAAGAAAAATGTTAGCACCAATCCCAAGAAGAGAAGCAGGCCACAGCCTGTTTGGTGATCCACAGTCTTGTCCCAGATGATGCAAGGGTCTGTAGGCATTTAGCCTTTTTCTGGTAGATGCCTCAAACAACAACCAGACTAATCAGGTACATTAAGCACAGACACTCACTCACTCTCCAACCAGAAAAAAATCAGGAATCAATGCAATCTGCTGCTACTCTCACCAGGATCACAATATAAGCACAGGTTCCAAGCTGTCACTTATAAAGCAGTTATTAAGCTTTCTGGTGATCAGCAGTCTCCAGGAAATAATGTAACTGTACTCCTTCTCTCACCAGGAGAAAACAGAAACACTAATCCCAAGATGACTACTGAGAAGCAGAATGTGGGCTCTCCAATAACTGGTGGTCTTGCAATAGATCTCCACTATGTTACCATATACTCTTCCTTTCATTTTGCTCAAAGCTAATCCTTTCACCTGTAATAGACTAATTCCTTTATTATCACTTCTACCTACACCTTGTTTCTCTGTAACATGTCTTTCTTTCTTAACCTCATATATTTCCATGGCCCTTTTATGAAGTCCCCCCTCCACTTCATTCACTGCCTTTTCATACATTTTGTCTATACATTTGTTTTCTACAGTCATGCCAGTACTTCTCAGGTTCTTTATAAAGTTCCTTATACTTGTTTTTATAATTTATCTTCCACACTGTCCATCTGCTATAAACTATCCTCATTTCCTTGAGGCCATTAAGGTATTTTTCTTATTGTCACTTCAAGTCCTAAAGACATACCTGTTAACACGTTCAAGCTGTTTGCTGTTTTAGCTATTACTCTCATCTTCAAATGTGAACATTATTGTGTGTAATCTAAAAAAACTATTACATTCCTACTGTTTACTTCTCTTACAGTTTTTGAATATATCATGAAATCAGCTGCTGTCTTTATCATTGTTTTTCTATAAATACAGACCTTTTCCTGTTGGAATATATCATGAAATCAGCTGCTGTCTTTATCATTGTTTTTCTATAAATATAGGCCTTTTCCTGTTTGAATATATCATGAAATCAGCTGCTGTCTTTATCATTGTTTTTCTATAAATACAGGCCTTTTCCTGTTTGAATATATCATGAAATCAGCTGCTGTCTTTATCATTGTTTTTCTATAAGTACAGGCCTTTTCCTGTTTGAATATATCATGAAGTCAGCTGCTGTCTTTATCATTGTTTTTCTATAAATACAGGCCTTTTCCTGTTTGAATATATCATGAAATCAGCTGCTGTTTTATCATTGTTTTTCTATAAATACAGGCATTTTCCTGTTTGAATATATCATGAAATCAGCTGCTGTCTTTATCATTGTTTTTCTATAAATACAGGCCTTTTCCTGTTTGAATATATCATGAAATCAGCTGCTGTCTTTATCATTGTTTTTCTATAAATACAAGCCTTTTCCTGTTTGAATATATCATGAAATCAGCCGCTGTCTTTATCATTGTTTTTCTATAAATATAGGCCTTTTCCTGTTTGAATATATCATGAAATCAGCTGCTGTCTTTATCATTGTTTTTCTATAAATACAGGCCTTTTCCTGTTTGAATATATCATGAAATCAGATGTTGTCTTTATCATTGTTTTTCTATAAATACAGGCCTTTTCCTGTTTGAATATATCATGAAATCAGCTGCTGTCTTTATCATTGTTTTTCTATAAATACAGGCCTTTTCCTGTTTGAATATATCATGAAATCAGCTGCTGTCTTTATCATTGTTTTTCTATAAATACAGGCCTTTTCCTGTTTGAATATATCATGAAATCAGCTGCTGTCTTTATAATTGTTTTCTATAAATACAGGCCTTTTCCTGTTTGAATATATCATGAAATCAGCTGCTGTCTTTATCATTGTTTTTCTATAAATACAGGCCTTTTCCTGTTTGAATATATCATGAAATCAGATGTTGTCTTTATCATTGTTTTTCTATAAATACAGGCCTTTTCCTGTTTGAATATATCATGAAATCAGCTGCTGTCTTTATCATTGTTTTTCTATAAATACAGGCCTTTTCCTGTTTGAATATATCATGAAATCAGCTGCTGTCTTTATCATTGTTTTTCTATAAATACAGGCCTTTTCCTGTTTGAATATATCATGAAATCAGCTGCTGTCTTTATAATTGTTTTTCTATAAATACAGGCCTTTTCCTGTTTGAATATATCATGAAATCAGCTGCTGTCTTTATCGTTGTTTTTCTATAAATACAGGCCTTTTCCTGTTTGAATATATCATGAAATCAGCTGCTGTCTTTATCGTTGTTTTTCTATAAATACAGGCCTTTTCCTGTTTGAATATATCATGAAATCAGCTGCTGTCTTTATCATTGTTTTTCTATAAATACAGGCCTTTTCCTGTTTGAATATATCATGAAATCAGCTGCTGTCTTTATCATTGTTTTTCTATAAATACAGGCCTTTTCCTGTTTGAATATATCATGAAATCAGCTGCTGTCTTTATCATTGTTTTTCTATAAATACAGGCCTTTTCCTGTTTGAATATATCATGAAATCAGCTGCTGTCTTTATCATTGTTGTTCTATAAATACAGGCCGTTTCCTGTTTGAATATATCATGAAATCAGCTGCTTTCTTTATCATTGTTTTTCTATAAATACAGGCCTTTTCCTGTTTGAATATATCATGAAATCAGCTGCTGTCTTTATCATTGTTTTTCTATAAATACAGGCCTTTTCCTGTTTGAATATATCATGAAATTAGCTGCTGTCTTTATCATTGTTTTTCTATTAATATAGGCCTTTTCCTTATCTAATACCAGGTTGACATTTGCCATTACTTGTCTGCAAACGTTCACATCTGCTCCCTTAAATTTCAGTTAAAGTCATCTAAAATGACCAGGTCTACATTAATTTCAAAACAACTTTGTTTCAATTTTTACACCATTTCAGATATCTTTTCCCTTCATTCAGTGTACTATTCACAGTTGGGGTATGTTACTAAAAAATTATCCCTTTCCTTTTTATTATTCTATCATCTTATTAATTATTTTCTTTTTCCTGTACATCACATGGCCAGTATATTTTTATTTTTCCTGTGCATGACATGGCCAGTTTATTTTTTTATTTTTCCTGTGCATGGCATGGCCAGTTTATTTTTTTTTTCTTTTTCCTGTGCTGGACATGGCCAGTTTATTCTTTTTTTCTTTTTCCTGTGCATGACCTGGCCAGTTTATTTTTTCTTTTTCCTCTGCATGACCTGGCCAGTTTATTTTTTTCTATTTTCTCTGCATGACATGGCCAGTTTAATTTTTTTCTTTTTTCTGTGCATGACATGGCCAGTTTATTTTTTTCTTTTTCCTGTGCATGACCTGGCCAGTTTATTATTTTTTTTCTTTTTGCTGTGCATGACCTGGCCAGTTTATTTTATTCTTTTTCCTGTGCATGACCTGGCCAGTTTATTATTTTTTTTTTCTTTTTGCTGTGCATGACCTGGCCAGTTTATTTTATTCTTTTTCCTGTGCATGACCTGGCCAGTTTTTTTTTCTTTTTCCTGTGCATGACCTGGCCAGTTTATTTTTTTTTATTTTTCCTGTGCATGACCTGGCCAGTTTATTTTTTCTTTTTCCTCTGCATGACCTGGCCAGTTTTTTTTTTCCTGTGCATGACCTGGCCAGTTTATTTATTTTTTTTTCTTTTTCCTCTGCATGACCTGGCCAGTTTATTTTATTCTTTTTCCTGTGCATGACCTGGCCAGTTTTTTTTTTCCTTTTTCCTGTGCATGACCTGACCAGTTTATTTTTTTTATTTTTCTGTGCATGACATGGCCAGTTTATTTTTTCTTTTTCCTGTGCATGACCTGGCCAGTTTTTTTTTCCTCTGCATGACCTGGCCAGTTTATTTATTTTTTTTTTCCTGTGCATGACCTGGCCAGTTTATTTTTTTCTTTTTCCTATGCATGACCTAGTCTGCTATTGAACTTTGAACTTCAGCAGTGTCCCCTTCTTCACTTTCATTTTGCAATGTCTCAGCTTGTTTTCCTGTACACTTCCTTTTTTCAGTTTTTGCATGCTATCACCCATGTCGCTCACTTCACCTTCCATTTTTTTTCTTTAGTCCCACTTTCTTCCTCTGCTCTTCCTCATTTATTTCAAGACCTATAATCTCATTGTGCTCTACATTTTTCTCTGAAATATTTTTCAAAATCTGTCTCTCTGTCTATGTTTTGTGGGAAAATAGGGTTTAGATTGGTTGTGAAGTAAATGGTAAGCATTTGATGTGGACAAGTATGTTCATATATAAAGATATATAACATATTGAATTTGTTACCACTAGATATTTTGTTGGTATACGTGTGTATCTGTGTGTGTGCATGCGTGCGTGTGTGTGTGAATGTGTGTATTTATGCATGTACGTGTGTGTGTGTGTGTTTGTGTGTATATATATTTATATATATATATATATATATATATATATATATATATTTTTTTTTTTTATGTATGTTTATATGCCTTTATATATTTAGCCAAATGCTTCCACAGTATGGACTGTGGGAATATTCTCACAGCAGTTACAGCTCAAGGTCTCACAAAGCAATGGAAGATGGGTCCTGACAATAGCCCTGAAAGCATCTTAAATATCATGAAGCACAATTTAGCCACCCCCATGCACATATCACTGTTGAGAAAGGTGGTTAAATCATGCTTCATGATATAGCCAGCCCCCCACAACAACACTGTTTAACCTCAGCTTCCGTATAGGCTTTGTACCAAGTGAATAGGGAACAGCTATGGTCATTCCCCTACATAAGGAAGGACCATTCTTAGACCCAGGCAGTTCAGGTTTTGTACTAAGTGAATGAAGAACAGCTATGATCATTCCTGCACACAAAGGAGGACCTTTCTTGGATCCAGGGAGTTCAGGCTTTGTACCAAGTGAATGGAGAACAGCTAGGGTCATTCTCTTACACAAAGGAGCACCTTTCTTGGACCCAGGACTACAGACTAAGTACGACCAGCCTGATATGCAAAGCCATGGAAAGACATGTGAAGAAATTAAGCAGTAAGGGCATAGAAAACCTCTAAACATTGAATCCATATAATTTTCGATTTGTCAAGGGCAGGCCATGCTAACTCAGCCTGGTGAACTTCTTTGATATGCTCACCAAAGCGATGGATAAAGGTAAAATGGTATGCACCACACACTTCGACTTGGCCAACACTTTTGACACAATCTCATTTGAATAATAGAAATGTATAAAAAGTACAACGTCACTTTCGGCATCTATCTGCCCAGACATATGCAACAACTGGAAAACCCACAAACATACCTTACTAAAAGGATACAAGGCCTAAACTGTGTGTCTTACGTGGACCTCCTCAAAGCCCGGTCACTATACTTGGTGTCCTACAGACTGCTGACAAGTGACTGATGATTGGCATAATAATCATCCGCTGACCCAATACTTATGTGAAATGGCATCAGAAATATTCAGACCAGGGATATAAACTTCATCTGTAACATTAACAGAACATTTTGGAGGGGCAGGTGTATCCTGCAGAGGATATTACTACAATGGAACAGACTCCCCATCCAAATAAAATGAAGCTCCTCCCTGTCCATATTCAAGTGCAAGTTGGATCTATTGATTGGTAATAAAAAATTTACCACAAAACTAATGCCTGTACTACTAATGAATTAGTTCCTATATACTTTATCCCATGCATGGGTGTCCTAAAATGATCTATGGCAGGATTCTCAGTTATTCTTAAATGGACTAATATATAATTATCAACCATGAGGTGGGTAAGGCCAATCAAAAAAGGGATAGGTCAATTTAAGCAGCAAAATGAAAATTGGCTAGCTTTATAATAGCCTACAAGGGTAAGTAGCCTAGTACTTACCTAGGAACCCATGTTAGTCCTCAATGAAGGTACATCTCAAGGTAAACCTTGAGAGCACAGAGTGAGAGAGACCAATCAAGGTTACTTGTGAATTTTAACTGTGGAAATATCAGTGGATTATAACTGTGAGTTAGGACTGTAACCTTAGACTTTCTCTCTGTGTATATATATATATATATATATATATATATATATATATATACACATATAAGCAAACCTGGCAATGTTATTGTAGGAGATTTCCAGTTTGGTGAGATTATTTTTAGATAAATTAGTAAATACGGGTGAGGCATAGAGGAGTGTAGAGATTAGATGGATATAAGCAATAGTTATTCTGACTGTCGATGAAAGGAAGGGTTTGACTATGTAGAGAGAGCCTAGTTTTTTGTTAACGGTTTTTATAGTATTGTTGATATGGGTGTCAAAGTTAAGATTGTTGTCTATGGTAATACCAAGTAGTTTGGTAGTTCGGTCCTGTGATATGGGAGTACCATTACTGGATGTAACAGAGAAATCTACTGGGGCAGTCTTACAAGTAGGATTGAAAAGGAGGAGTTTAGTTTTTTGGGGGTTCAACAGAAGGCAATGTTGTGTAAATCATTGTTCTACTGTATTAAATACTTCTTGGGTAAGGGAGTGAAGTTTAGAAGTGGATGTGGCTGTGCATATAAGTGTAGAATTATCAGCGTATTGAATGCATGTAGCTTGGGGGGTTGCTAGATGAAGGTCATTGATAAATATGGAGAAAAGAAGAGGCCCTAATATGGACCCTTGAGGGACACCAATGTTAATGGGCAAGTGGGTAGATAGAGTGTTGTGCCAAAGTACTGCCTGTTTTCTGTTATCTAAATAGGATTGGAACCATTTTATAGTGAGTGTATCTAGTGACAGGGATTTGAGGATATTAATAAGTATTTGGTGATTAACCATATCAAATGCCTTGGACAGATCGATAAATAGTGCTGAGGAAAGCATATTGGCCTTTTGTTTTTTGTTAATACAGTCCGTAAAGGAAAGGAGGGCAGTAGTAGTGCTGTGGGAAGTTCTGAAACCATGTTGACAGCTGGAAAGTAAGTTATTTTGGATTATGTGGTCTAGTAGTTGCTTATGGATGCATTTTTCCATTAGTTTTGCCAAAGGTGAAAGTAGGGCTATGGGACGGTAGTTGGAGAATTCAGTAGATTTTCCAGCTTTATGAAGGGGGATAATATGGGAGACCTTCCAGATGCTTGGGATGTGTCCTTCACTAACGGTTCTCTTAATCAGAATGGAAATGGGACAGGCGATGGATTTGGCTGATTTCTGTAGATATTCAGTTGGTAATTGGTCTGCTGAAGGACAACAAGGTTTAAGTTTTTGGATAAGGGAAATAATATATGTTGTAGGGACAGGTTAGAAGAGAAATGGAGGGGGTGGAGTTGTGTTAGAGATAGGTAAAGTGAAATTATTATGTGACAGTTGACTGGCAAGTGTTTGAATGGCCTCAGTGAAAAAGGTATTAAAAGCATTGGCAGTGTGCTTTGGGTTCTCCTGGTCTGTGCCTTGTGGGTTAGGTGTAATGGATTGACCTGGGTGAAGTAGTTGGTTAATATTTGCCCAGAATTTTTGTGGGCTTTTATATTTAGTTTGCTGGAACTGTAAGTAGTAGTTTAATTTATCAGACAGTATAGCTTTCTTAATGTCATTTCTGTTGTCTAAAGTTTTGATGGTCAGCAGAGTTTCCTGTGTCATCCTCTCAGTCATGTGCTATCACCTCTGTCCTGCTTTACACTACTACTAATCCTGTGTCATCATCTCGGTCATGTGCTATCACAACAATCCTGCTTTACAATAATACTAATCCTGTGTCATCCTCTCGGTCATGTGCTATCACCACTTTCCTGCTTTACACTACTATTAATCCTGCGTCATCCTCTCAGTCATGTGCCATCACCACTATCCTGCTTTACACTACTACTAATCCTGTGTCATCCTCTCGGTCATGTGCTATCACCACTATCCTGCTTTACACTACTACTAATCCTGTGTCATCCTCTCGGTCATGGGCTATCAATACTATTCTGCATTACACTACTACTAATCTTGTGTCATCCTCTTGGTCATGTGCTATCACCACTTTCATGCTTTACACTACTACTACTCCTGTGTCATCCCCTCGGTCATGTGCTGTCACCACTATCCTGCTTTACACTACTACTACTCCTGTGTCATCCTCTCGGTCATGTGCTACCACCACTATCCTGCTTTACATATCTACTAATCCTGTGTCATCCTCTCGGTCATGTGCTATCACCACTAGCCGGCTTTACACTACTAATAATCCTGTGTCATCCTCTCGTTCATGTGCTACCACCACTATCCTGCTTTACACTACTTCTAATCCTGTGTCATCCTCTCGGTCATGTGCTATCACCACTGTCCTTCTTTACCCTACTACTAATCCTGTGTCATCCTCTCGGTCATGTGCATTAACCACTTTCAAGCTTTACACTACTACTAATCCTGTGTCATCCTCTTGGCCATGTGCTATCACCACTATCCTGCTTGACACTACTACTAATCCTGTGTCATCCTCTCGGTCATCTGCTATCACCACTATCCTGCTTTACACTGCTATTAATCCTGGATCATCCTCTTGGACATGTGCTATCCCCACTATCCTGCTTTACACTACTACTAATCCTGTGTCATCCTCTCGGTCATGTGCTATCACCACTATCCTGCTTTACACTACTACTAATCCTGTGTCATCCTCTCGGTCATGTACTATCACCACTATCCTGCTTTACACTACTACTAATCCTGTGTCATCCTCTCGGTCATGTGCTATCACCACTGTCCTGCTTTACACTACTAATAATCCTGTGTCATCCTCTCACTCATGTGCTATCACCACTATCCTGCTTTACACTACTACTAATCCTGTGTCATCCTCTCGGTCATGTGCTATCACCACTATCCTGCTTTACACTACTACTAATCCTGTGTCATCCTCTCTTTCATATGCTATCAGAACTATCCTGCTTTACAATACTACTAATCCTGTGTCTTCCTCTCGGTCATGTGCTATCACCACTGTCTTGCTTTACACTACTACTAATCCTGTGTCATCCTCTTGGTCATGTGCTATCACCGCTATCCTGCTTTACACTACTACTAATCCTGTGTCATCCTCTCGGTCATGTGCTATCACCACTATCCTGCTTTATACTACTACTAATTCTGTGTCATCCTCTCGGTCATGTCCTATCATCACTATCTGCTTTACACTACTAATCCTGTGTCATCCTCTCGGTCATGTAATATCACCACTATCCTGCTTTACACTACTACTAATCTGGTGTCATCCTCTCAGTCATGTGCTATCACCACTGTCCTGCTTTACACCACTACTAATCCTGTGTCATCCTCTTGGTCATGTGCTATCACCACTGTCCTGCTTTACACTACTACTAATCATGTGACATCCTCTCGGTCATGTGCTATCACCACTATCCTGCTTCACACTACTACTAATCCTGTGTCATCCTCTCGGTCATGTGGTATCACCACTATTCTGCATTACACTACTACTAATCCTGTGTCTTCCTCTCAGTCATGTGCTATCAACAGTATCCTGCTTTACACTACTACAAATCCTGTGTCATACTCTCAGTCATGTGCTATCACCACTGTCCTGCTTTAAACTACTACTAATCCTGTGTCATCCTCTCAGTCATGTGCTATCACCACTATCCTGCTTTACACTACTACTAATCCTGTGTCATCCTCTCAGTCATGTGCTATCACCACTATCCTGCTTTACACTACTACTAATCCTGTGTCATCCTCTCGGTCATGTGCTATTACCACTATCCTGCTTTACACTACTACTAATCCTGTGTCATCCTCTCGGTCATGTGCTATCACCACTATCATGCTTTACACTACTACTAATCCTGTGTCATCCTCTTTTTCATACGCTATCAGAACTATCCTGCTTTACAATACTACTAATACTGTGACTTCCTCTCGGTCATGTGCTATCACCACTGTCTTGCTTTACACTACTACTAATCCTGTGGCATCCTCTTGGTCATGTGATATCACCGCTATCCTGCTCTACACTACTACTAATCCTGTGTCATCCTCTCAGACATGTGCTATCACCACTATCCTGCTTTACACTGTTTTTAATCCTGTGTCATCCTCTCGGTCATGTGCTATCACCACTATCCTGCTTTACACTACTACTACTCCTGTGTCATCCTCTCAGTCATGTGCTATCACCACTATCCTGCTTTACAATACTGCTAATCCTGTGTCATCCGCTCGGTCATGTGCTATCACCACTATCCTGCTTTTCACTACTACTAATCCTGTGTCATCATCTCGGTCATGTGCTATCACAACAATCCTGCTTTACAATAATACTAATCCTGTGTCATCCTCTCGGTCATGTGCTATCACCACTTTCCTGCTTTACACTACTATTAATCCTGCGTCATCCTCTCAGTCATGTGCCATCACCACTATCCTGCTTTACACTACTACTAATCCTGTGTCATCCTCTCGGTCATGTGCTATCACCACTTTCATGCTTTACACTACTACTACTCCTGTGTGATCTACTCAGTCATGTGCTGTCACCACTATCCTGCTTTACACTACTACTACTCCTGTGTCATCCTCTCGGTCATGTGCTACCACCACTGAGCTTCTTTACACTAATACTAATCCTATGTCATCCTCTCGGTCATGTGCAATCACCACTGTCAAGCTTTACAATACTACTAATCCTGTGTCATCCTCTCGGCCATGTGCTATCACCACTATCCTGCTTTACACTACTACTAACCCTGTGTCATCCTCTCGGTCATGTGCTATCACCACTATCCTGCCTGACACTACTACTAATCCTGTGTCATCTTCTCGGTCATGTGCTATCACCACTATCCTGCTTTACACTACTACTAATCCTGTGTCATCCTCTCAGTCATGTGCTATCCTCACTATCCTGCTCTACACTACTACTAATCCTGTGTCATCCTCTCAGTCATGTACTATCACCACTATCCTGCTTTACACTATTACTAATCCTGTGTCATCCTCTTAGCCATGTGCTATCACCACTATCCTACTTTATACTACTACTAATACTGTGTCATCTTCTCGGTCATGTGCTATCACCACTACCTTGCTTTACACTACTACTAATCCTGTGTAATCCTCTCAGTCATGTGCTATCACCACTATTCTGCTTTACATTGCTACAAATCCTGTGTCATCCTCTCTGTCATGTGCTATCACCACTATTCTGCTTTACACTACTACTAATCCTGTGTCATCCCCTCGGTCATGTGCTTTCACCACTATCCTGCTTTACAATACTGCTAATCCTATGTCATCCTCTTGGTCATGTGCTATGACCACTATCCTGCTTTACAATACTACTAATACTGTGTCATCCTCTCGGTCAGGTGCTAACACCACTTTCTTGCTTTACACTACTAATAATCCTGCATCTTCCTCTCGGTCATGTGCTATCACCACTATCCTGCTTTACATATCTACTAATCCTGTGTCATCCTCTCGGTCATGTGCTATCACCACTAGCCGGTTTTACACTACTAATAATCCTGTGTCATCCTCTCGTTCATGTGCTACCACCACTATCCTGCTTTACACTACTTCTAATCCTGTGTCATCCTCTCGGTCATGTGCTATCACCACTGTCGTTCTTTACCCTACTACTAATCCTGTGTCATCCTCTCGGTCAAGTGCATTAACCACTGTCAAGCTTTACACTACTACTAATCCTGTGTCATCCTCTTGGCCATGTGCTATCACCACTATCCTGCTTGACACTACTACTAATCCTGTGTCATCCTCTCGGTCATCTGCTATCACCACTATCCTGCTTTACACTGCTATTAATCCTGGATCATCCTCTCGGACATGTGCTATCCCCACTATCCTGCTTTACACTACTACTAATCCTGTGTCATCCTCTCGGTCATGTGCTATCACCACTATCCTGGTTTACACTACTACTAATCCTGGGTCATCCTCTCGGTCATGTGCTATCACCACAATCCTGCTTTACACTACTACTAATCCTGTGTTATCCTCTCAGTCATGTGCTGTCACCACTATCCTGCTTTACACTACTACTAATCCTGTGTCATCCTTTCTGTCATGTGCTATCACCACTATTCTGCTTTACACTACTACTAATCCTGGGTGATCCTCACCATCATGTGCTATCACCACTGTCCTGCTTTACACTACTACTAACCCTGTGTCATCCTCTCGGTCATGTGCTATCACCACTATCCTGATTTACACTACTACTAATCCTGTGTCATCCTCTGGGTCATGTGCTATCACCACTATCCTGCTTTACACTACTACTAATCCTGTGTCATCCTCTCGGTCATGTGCTATCACCACAATCCTGCTTTACACTACTACTAATCCTGTGTTATCCTCTCAGTCATGTGCTGTCACCACTATCCTGGTTTACACTACTACTAATCCTGCGTCATCCTCTGGATCATGTGCTATCACCACTGTCTTGCTTTGCACTACTACTAATTCTGTGTCATCCTCTAGGTCATGTGTTATCACCACTCTCCTGCTTTACACTATTACTAATCTTGAGACATCCTCTCAGTCAAGTGCTATCTCCACTATCCTGCTTTTCACTACTACTAATCCTGTGTTATCCTCTTGGTCATGTGCTATCACCACTATCCTGGTTTACACTACTACTAATCCTTTGTCATCCTCTCGGTTATGTGCTATCACCACTATCCTGCTTTACACTACTACTAATCCTGTGTCATCCTCTGGGTCATGTGCTATCACCACTATCCTGCTTTACACTACTACTAATCCTGTGTCATCCTCTCGGTCATGTGCTATCACCACAATCCTGCTTTACACTACTACTAATCCTGTGTTATCCTCTCAGTCATGTGCTGTCACCACTATCCTGGTTTACACTGCTACTAATCCTGCGTCATCCTCTGGATCATGTGCTATCACCACTGTCTTGCTTTGCACTACTACTAATTCTGTGTCATCCTCTAGGTCATGTTCTATCACCACTCTCCTGCTTTACACTATTACTAATCATGAGACATCCTCTCAGTCAAGTGCTATCACCACTATCCTGCTTTTCACTACTACTAATCCTGTGTTATCCTCTTGGTCATGTGCTATCACCACTATCCTGGTATACACTACTACTAATCCTTTGTCATCCTCTCGGTTATGTGCTATCACCACTATCCTGCTTTACACTACTACTAATCCTGTGTCATCCTCTCGGTCAAGTGCTGTCTCCACTGTCCTGCTTTACGCTACTACTAATCCTGTGTCATCCTCTCGGTAAAGTGCCATCACCACTATCCTGCTTTACACTACTGCTACTCCTGTGTCATCCTCTCCATCATGTGCTACCACCACTATCCTGCTTTACACTACTACTACTCCTGTGTCATCCTCTCAGTCATGTGTTATCACCACTATCCTGCTTTACACTACTACTAATCCTGTGTCATCCTCTCGGTCATGTGCTATCACCACTATCCTGTTTTAGACTACTACTAATCCTGTGTCATCCTCTCGGTCATTGGCCATCACCACTATCCTGCTTTACACTACTACTAATCCTGTGTCATCCTCTCAGTCATTTACTATCACCCTTATCCTGCTTTACACTACTACTAAGCCTGTTTCGTCCTCTCGGCCATCTTCTATCACCACTGTCCTGCGTTACACTGCTACTAATCCTGTGCCATCCTGTCGGTCATGTGCTATCACCACTATCCTGCTTTACACTACTACTAATCCTGTGTCATCCTCTTGGTCATATGCTATCACCACTGTCCTGCTTTACACTACTACTTATCCTGTATCATCCTCTCAGTCATGTGCTATCACCACTATCCTGCTTTACACTACTACTAATCCTGTGTCATCCTCTCGGTCATATGCTATCACCACCATGCTGCTTTGCACTACTACTAATCCTGTGTTATCCTTTCAGTCATGTGCTATCACTACTATCCTGCTTTACACTACTACTAATCCTGTGTCATCCTTTCGGTCATGTGCTATCACCACTATCCTGCTTTACACTACTACTAATCCTGTGTCATCCTCTCGGTCATGTGCTATCACCACTGTCCTGCTTTACACTACTAATAATCCTGTGTCATCCTCTCAGTCATGTACTATCACCACTATCCTCCTTTAAACTACTACTAATCCTGTGTGATCCTCTCGGTCATGTGCTATCACCACTATCCTGCTTTACACTACTACTAATCCTGTGTCATCCTTTCTGTCATGTGCTATCACCACTGTTCTGCTTTTCACTACTACTAATCCTGGGTCATTCTCACGGTCATGTGCAATCACCACTGTCAAGCTTTACAATACTACTAATCCTGTGTCATCCTCTCAGCCATGTGCTATCACCACTATCCTGCTTTACACTACTACTAATCCTGTGTCATCCTCTCGGTCATGTGCTATCACCACTATCCTGCCTGACACTACTACTAATCCTGTGTCATCTTCTCGGTCATGTGCTATCACCACTATCCTGCTTTACACTACAACTAATCCTGTGTCATCCTCTCGGTCATGTGCTATCCTCACTATCCGGCTCTACACTACTACTAATCCTGTGTCATCCTCTCAGTCATGTACTATCACCACTATCCTGCTTTACACTATTACTAATCCTGTGTCATCCTCTTAGCCATGTGCTATCACCACTATCCTACTTTATACTACTACTAATACTGTATCATCTTCTTGGTCATGTGCTATCACCACTACCCTGCTTTACACTACTACTAATCCTGTGTAATCCTCTCAGTCATGTGCTATCACCACTATTCTGCTTTACACTGCTACAAATCCTGTGTCATCCTCTCTGTCATGTGCTATCACCACTATTCTGCTTTACACTACTACTAATCCTGTGTCATCCCCTCGGTCATGTGCTATCACCACTATCCTGCTTTACAATACTGCTAATCCTATGTCATCCACTTGGTCATGTGCTATGACCACTATCCTGCTTACAATACTACTAATACTGTGTCATCCTTTCGGTCAGCTGCTATCACCACTTTCTTGCTTTACACTACTACTAATCCTGCATCTTCCTCTCGGTCATGTGCTATCACCACTATCCTGCTTTACATATCTACTAATCCTGTGTCATCCTCTCGGTCATGTGCTATCACCACTAGCCGGCTTTACACTACTAATAATCCTGTGTCATCCTCTCGTTCATGTGCTACCACCACTATCCTGCTTTACACTACTTCTAATCCTGTGTCATCCTCTCGGTCATGTGCTATCACCACTGTCCTTCTTTACCCTACTACTAATCCTGTGTCATCCTCTCGGTCATGTGCATTAACCACTGTCAAACTTTACACTACTACTAATCCTGTGTCATCCTCTTGGCCATGTGCTATCACCACTATCCTGCTTGACACTACTACTAATCCTGTGTCATCCTCTCGGTCATCTGCTATCACCACTATCCTACTTTACACTACTATTAATCCCGGATCATCCTCTCGGACATGTGCTATCCCCACTATCCTGCTTTACACTACTACTAATCCTGTGTCATCCTCTTGGTCATGTGCTATCACCACTATCCTGCTTTACACTACTACTAATCCTGTGTCATCCTCTCGGTCATGTACTATCACCACAATCCTGCTTTACACTACTACTAATCCTGTGTCATCCTCTCGGTCATGTGCTATCACCACTGTCCTGCTTTACACTACTAATAATCATGTGTCATCCTCTCACTCATGTGCTATCACCACTATCCTCCTTTACACTACTCCTAATCCTTTGTCATCCTCTTGGTCATGTGCTATCACCACTATCCTGCTTTACACTACTTCTAATCCTGTGTCATCCTTTCTGTCATGTGCTATCACCACTATTCTGCTTTACACTACTACTAATCCTGGGTCATCCTCACCATCATGTGCTATCACCACTGTCCTGCTTTACACTACTACTAATCCTGTGTCATCCTCTCGGTCATGTGCTATCACCACAATCCTGCTTTACACTACTACTAATCCTGTGTTATCCTCTCAGTCATGTGCTGTCACCACTATCCTGGTTTACACTACTACTAATCCTGTGTCATCCTTTCTGTCATGTGCTATCACCACTATCCTGGTTTACACTACTACTAATCCTGGGTCATGCTCTCGGTCATGTGCTATCACCACAATCATGCTTTACACTACTACTAATCCTGTGTTATCCTCTCAGTCATGTGCTGTCACCACTATCCTGCTTTACACTACTACTAATCCTGTGTCATCCTTTCTGTCATGTGCTATCACCACCATTCTGCTTTACACTACTACTAATCCTGGGTCATCCTCACCATCATGTGCTATCACCATTGTCCTGCTTTACACTACTACTAATCCTGTGTCATCCTCTCGGTCATGTGCTATCACCACTATCCTGGTTTACACTACTACTAATCCTGTGTCATCCTCTCGGTCATGTGCTATCACCACTATCCTGCTTTACACTACTACTAATCCTGTGTCATCCTCTCGGTCATGTGCTATCACCACTATCCTGCTTTACACTACTACTAATCCTGTGTCATCCTCTCGGTCATGTGCTATCACCACTGTCCTGCTTTACACTACTACTAATCCTGTGTCATCCTCTCAGTCATGTACTATCACCACTATCCTCCTTTAAACTACTACTAATCCTGTGTGATCCTCTCGGTCATGTGCTATCACCACTATCCTGCTTTACACTACTACTAATCCTGTGTCATCCTTTCTGTCATGTGCTATCACCACTGTTCTGCTTTTCACTACTACTAATCCTGGGTCATTCTCACGGTCATGTGCAATCACCACTGTCAAGCTTTACAATACTACTAATCCTGTGTCATCCTCTCGGCCATGTGCTATCACCACTATCCTGCTTTACACTACTACTAATCCTGTGTCATCCTCTCGGTCATGTGCTATCACCACTATCCTGCCTGACACTACTACTAATCCTGTGTCATCTTCTCGGTCATGTGCTATCACCACTATCCTGCTTTACACTACAACTAATCCTGTGTCATCCTCTCGGTCATGTGCTATCCTCACTATCCGGCTCTACACTACTACTAATCCTGTGTCATCCTCTCAGTCATGTACTATCACCACTATCCTGCTTTACACTATTACTAATCCTGTGTCATCCTCTTAGCCATGTGCTATCACCACTATCCTACTTTATACTACTACTAATACTGTGTCATCTTCTTGGTCATGTGCTATCACCACTACCCTGCTTTACACTACTACTAATCCTGTGTAATCCTCTCAGTCATGTGCTATCACCACTATTCTGCTTTACACTGCTACAAATCCTGTGTCATCCTCTCTGTCATGTGCTATCACCACTATTCTGCTTTACACTACTACTAATCCTGTGTCATCCCCTCGGTCATGTGCTATCACCACTATCCTGCTTTACAATACTGCTAATCCTATGTCATCCACTTGGTCATGTGCTATGACCACTATCCTGCTTTACAATACTACTAATACTGTGTCATCCTCTCGGTCAGCTGCTATCACCACTTTCTTGCTTTACACTACTACTAATCCTGCATCTTCCTCTCGGTCATGTGCTATCACCACTATCCTGCTTTACATATCTACTAATCCTGTGTCATCCTCTCGGTCATGTGCTATCACCACTAGCCGGCTTTACACTACTAATAATCCTGTGTCATCCTCTCGTTCATGTGCTACCACCACTATCCTGCTTTACACTACTTCTAATCCTGTGTCATCCTCTCGGTCATGTGCTATCACCACTGTCCTTCTTTACCCTACTACTAATCCTGTGTCATCCTCTCGGTCATGTGTATTAACCACTGTCAAACTTTACACTACTACTAATCCTGTGTCATCCTCTTGGCCATGTGCTATCACCACTATCCTGCTTGACACTACTACTAATCCTGTGTCATCCTCTCGGTCATCTGCTATCACCACTATCCTACTTTACACTACTATTAATCCCGGATCATCCTCTCGGACATGTGCTATCCCCACTATCCTGCTTTACACTACTACTAATCCTGTGTCATCCTCTTGGTCATGTGCTATCACCACTATCCTGCTTTACACTACTACTAATCCTGTGTCATCCTCTCGGTCATGTACTATCACCACAATCCTGCTTTACACTACTACTAATCCTGTGTCATTCTCCCAGTCATGTGCTATCACCGCTGTCTTGCTTTACACTACTATTCCTGTGTCATACTCTCAGTCATGTGCTATCACCACTTTTCTGCTTTACACTACTACTAATCCTTTGTCATCCTCTTGGTCATGTGCTATCACCACTATCCTGCTTTACACTACTACTAATCCTGTGTCATCCTTTCTGTCATGTGCTATCACCACTATTCTGCTTTACACTACTACTAATCCTGGGTCATCCTCACCATCATGTGCTATCACCACTGTTCTGCTTTACACTACTACTAATCCTGTGTCATCCTCTCGGTCATGTGCTATCACCACAATCCTGCTTTACACTACTACTAATCCTGTGTTATCCTCTCAGTCATGTGCTGTCACCACTATCCTGGTTTACACTACTACTAATCCTGTGTCATCCTTTCTGTCATGTGCTATCACCACTATCCTGGTTTACACTACTACTAATCCTGGGTCATCCTCTCGGTCATGTGCTATCACCACAATCCTGCTTTACACTACTACTAATCCTGTGTTATCCTCTCAGTCATGTGCTGTCACCACTATCCTGCTTTACACTACTACTAATCCTGTGTCATCCTTTCTGTCATGTGCTATCACCACCATTCTGCTTTACACTACTACTAATCCTGGGTCATCCTCACCATCATGTGCTATCACCATTGTCCTGCTTTACACTACTACTAATCCTGTGTCATCCTCTCGGTCATGTGCTATCACCACTATCCTGGTTTACACTACTACTAATCCTTTGTCATCCTCTCGGTTATGTGCTATCACCATTATCCTGCTTTACACTACTACTAATCCTGTGTCATCCTCTGGGTCATGTGCTATCACCACTATCCTGTTTTACACTACTACTAATCCTGGGTCATCCTCTCGGTCATGTGCTATCACCACAATCCTGCTTTACACTACTTCTAATCCTGTGTTATCCTCTTGGTCATGTGCTATCACCACTATCCTGGTTTACACTACTACTAATCCTTTGTCATCCTCTCGGTTATGTGCTATCACCACTATCCTGCTTTACACTACTACTAATCCTGTGTCATCCTCTGGGTCATGTGCTATCACCAGTATCCTGCTTTACACTACTACTAATCCTGGGTCATCCTCTCGGTCATGTGCTATCACCACAATCCTGCTTTACACTACTACTAATCCTGTGTTATTCTGTCAGTCATGTGCTGTCACCACTATCCTGGTTTACACTACTACTAATCCTGCGTCATCCTCTGGATCATGTACTATCACCACTGTCTTGCTTTGCACTACTACTAATTCTGTGTCATCCTCTAGGTCATGTGCTATCACCACTATCCTACTTTACACTACTATTAATCCCGGATCATCCTCTCGGACATGTGCTATCCCCACTATCCTGCTTTACACTACTACTAATCCTGTGTCATCCTCTTGGTCATGTGCTATCACCACTATCCTGCTTGACACTACTACTAATCCTGTGTCATCCTCTCGGTCATCTGCTATCACCACTATCCTACTTTACACTACTATTAATCCCGGATCATCCTCTCGGACATGTGCTATCCCCACTATCCTGCTTTACACTACTACTAATCCTGTGTCATCCTCTTGGTCATGTGCTATCACCACTATCCTGCTTTACACTACTACTAATCCTGTGTCATCCTCTCGGTCATGTACTATCACCACAATCCTGCTTTACACTACTACTAATCCTGTGTCATCCTCTCGGTCATGTGCTATCACCACTGTCCTGCTTTACACTACTAATAATCATGTGTCATCCTCTCACTCATGTGCTATCACCACTATCCTCCTTTACACTACTCCTAATCCTTTGTCATCCTCTTGGTCATGTGCTATCACCACTATCCTGCTTTACACTACTTCTAATCCTGTGTCATCCTTTCTGTCATGTGCTATCACCACTATTCTGCTTTACACTACTACTAATCCTGGGTCATCCTCACCATCATGTGCTATCACCACTGTCCTGCTTTACACTACTACTAATCCTGTGTCATCCTCTCGGTCATGTGCTATCACCACAATCCTGCTTTACACTACTACTAATCCTGTGTTATCCTCTCAGTCATGTGCTGTCACCACTATCCTGGTTTACACTACTACTAATCCTGTGTCATCCTTTCTGTCATGTGCTATCACCACTATCCTGGTTTACACTACTACTAATCCTGGGTCATCCTCTCGGTCATGTGCTATCACCACAATCCTGCTTTACACTACTACTAATCCTGTGTTATCCTCTCAGTCATGTGCTGTCACCACTATCCTGCTTTACACTACTACTAATCCTGTGTCATCCTTTCTGTCATGTGCTATCACCACCATTCTGCTTTACACTACTACTAATCCTGGGTCATCCTCACCATCATGTGCTATCACCATTGTCCTGCTTTACACTACTACTAATCCTGTGTCATCCTCTCGGTCATGTGCTATCACCACTATCCTGGTTTACACTACTACTAATCCTGTGTTATCCTTTCGGTCATGTGCTATCACCACTATCCTGCTTTACACTACTACTAATCCTGTGTCATCCTTTCGGTCATGTGCTATCACCACTATCCTGCTTTACACTACTACTAATCCTGTGTCATCCTCTCGGTCATGTGCTATCACCACTATCCTGCTTTACACTACTAATAATCCTGTGTCATCCTCTCAGTCATGTACTATCACCACTATCCTCCTTTAAACTACTACTAATCCTGTGTGATCCTCTCGGTCATGTGCTATCACCACTATCCTGCTTTACACTACTACTAATCCTGTGTCATCCTTTCTGTCATGTGCTATCACCACTGTTCTGCTTTTCACTACTACTAATCCTGGGTCATTCTCACGGTCATGTGCAATCACCACTGTCAAGCTTTACAATACTACTAATCCTGTGTCATCCTCTCGGCCATGTGCTATCACCACTATCCTGCTTTACACTACTACTAATCCTGTGTCATCCTCTCGGTCATGTGCTATCACCACTATCCTGCCTGACACTACTACTAATCCTGTGTCATCTTCTCGGTCATGTGCTATCACCACTATCCTGCTTTACACTACAACTAATCCTGTGTCATCCTCTCGGTCATGTGCTATCCTCACTATCCGGCTCTACACTACTACTAATCCTGTGCCATCCTCTCAGTCATGTACTATCACCACTATCCTGCTTTACACTATTACTAATCCTGTGTCATCCTCTTAGCCATGTGCTATCACCACTATCCTACTTTATACTACTACTAATACTGTGTCATCTTCTTGGTCATGTGCTATCACCACTACCCTGCTTTACACTACTACTAATCCTGTGTAATCCTCTCAGTCATGTGCTATCACCACTATTCTGCTTTACACTGCTACAAATCCTGTGTCATCCTCTCTGTCATGTGCTATCACCACTATTCTGCTTTACACTACTACTAATCCTGTGTCATCCCCTCGGTCATGTGCTATCACCACTATCCTGCTTTACAATACTGCTAATCCTATGTCATCCACTTGGTCATGTGCTATGACCACTATCCTGCTTTACAATACTACTAATACTGTGTCATCCTCTCGGTCAGCTGCTATCACGACTTTCTTGCTTTACACTACTACTAATCCTGCATCTTCCTCTCGGTCATGTGCTATCACCACTATCCTGCTTTACATATCTACTAATCCTGTGTCATCCTCTCGGTCATGTGCTATCACCACTAGCCGGCTTTACACTACTAATAATCCTGTGTCATCCTCTCGTTCATGTGCTACCACCACTATCCTGCTTTACACTACTTCTAATCCTGTGTTATCCTCTCGGTCATGTGCTATCACCACTGTCCTTCTTTACCCTACTACTAATCCTGTGTCATCCTCTCGGTCATGTGCATTAACCACTGTCAAACTTTACACTACTACTAATCCTGTGTCATCCTCTTGGCCATGTGCTATCACCACTATCCTGCTTGACACTACTACTAATCCTGTGTCATCCTCTCGGTCATCTGCTATCACCACTATCCTGCTTTACACTACTATTAATCCCGGATCATCCTCTCGGACATGTGCTATCCCCACTATCCTGCTTTACACTACTACTAATCCTGTGTCATCCTCTTGGTCATGTGCTATCACCACTATCCTGCTTTACACTACTACTAATCCTGTGTCATCCTCTCGGTCATGTACTATCACCACAATCCTGCTTTACACTACTACTAATCCTGTGTCATCCTCTCGGTCATGTGCTATCACCACTGTCCTGCTTTACACTACTAATAATCATGTGTCATCCTCTCACTCATGTGCTGTCACCACTATCCTCCTTTACACTACTCCTAATCCTTTGTCATCCTCTTGGTCATGTGCTATCACCACTATCCTGCTTTACACTACTACTAATCCTGTGTCATCCTTTCTGTCATGTGCTATCACCACTATTCTGCTTTACACTACTACTAATCCTGGGTCATCCTCACCATCATGTGCTATCACCACTGTTCTGCTTTACACTACTACTAATCCTGTGTCATCCTCTCGGTCATGTGCTATCACCACAATCCTGCTTTACACTACTACTAATCCTGTGTTATCCTCTCAGTCATGTGCTGTCACCACTATCCTGGTTTACACTACTACTAATCCTGTGTCATCCTTTCTGTCATGTGCTATCACCACTATCCTGGTTTACACTACTACTAATCCTGTGTCATCCTCTCGGTCATGTGCTATCACCACAATCCTGCTTTATACTACTACTAATCCTGTGTTATCCTCTCAGTCATGTGCTGTCACCACTATCCTGCTTTACACTACTACTAATCCTGTGTCATCCTTTCTGTCATGTGCTATCACCACCATTCTGCTTTACACTACTACTAATCCTGGGTCATCCTCACCATCATGTGCTATCACCATTGTCCTGCTTTACACTACTACTAATCCTGTGTCATCCTCTCGGTCATGTGCTATCACCACTATCCTGGTTTACACTACTACTAATCCTTTGTCATCCTCTCGGTTATGTGCTATCACCATTATCCTGCTTTACACTACTACTAATCCTGTGTCATCCTCTGGGTCATGTGCTATCACCACTATCCTGTTTTACACTACTACTAATCCTGGGTCATCCTCTCGGTCATGTGCTATCACCACAATCCTGCTTTACACTACTTCTAATCCTGTGTTATCCTCTTGGTCATGTGCTATCACCACTATCCTGGTTTACACTACTACTAATCCTTTGTCATCCTCTCGGTTATGTGCTATCACCACTATCCTGCTTTACACTACTACTAATCCTGTGTCATCCTCTGGGTCATGTGCTATCACCAGTATCCTGCTTTACACTACTACTAATCCTGTGTCATCCTCTCGGTCATGTGCTATCACCACAATCCTGCTTTACACTACTACTAATCCTGTGTTATTCTGTCAGTCATGTGCTGTCACCACTATCCTGGTTTACACTACTACTAATCCTGCGTCATCCTCTGGGTCATGTGCTATCACCACTGTCTTGCTTTGCACTACTACTAATTCTGTGTCATCCTCTAGGTCATGTGCTATCACCACTCTCCTGCTTTACACTATTACTAATCTTGAGTCATCCTCTCAGTCAAGTGCTATCACCACTATCCTGCTTTTCACTACTACTAATCCTGTGTTATCCTCTCGGTCATGTGCTATCACCACTATCCTGGTTTACACTACTACTAATCCTTTGTCATCCTCTCGGTTATGTGCTATCACCACTATCCTGCTTTACACTACTACTAATCCTGTGTCATCCTCTCGGTCAAGTGCTGTCTCCACTGTCCTGCTTTACACTACTACTAATCCTGTGTCATCCTCTCGGTAAAGTGCCATCACCACTATCCTGCTTTACACTACTACTACTCCTGTGTCATCCTCTCCATCATGTGCTACCACCACTGTCCTGCTTTACACTACTACTACTCCTGTGTCATCCTCTCAGTCATGTGTTATCACCACTATCCTGCTTTACACTACTACTAATCCTGTGTCATCCTCTCGGTCATGTGCTGTCACCACTATCCTGCTTTACACTACTACTAATCCTGTGTCATCCTTTCTGTCATGTGCTATCACCACCATTCTGCTTTACACTACTACTAATCCTGGGTCATCCTCACCATCATGTGCTATCACCACTGTCCTGCTTTACACTACTACTAATCATGTGTCATTCTCTTGGTCATGTGCTATCACCACTATCCTGGGTTACACTACTACTAATCCTGTGTCATCGTCTGGGTCATGTGCTATCACCACTATCCTGCTTTGCACTGCTACTAATCCTGTGTCATCCTCTCAGTCAAGCGCTATCACCACTATCCTGCTTTACACTACTAATAATCCTGTGTCATCCTCTTGGTCATGTGCTATCATCACTATCCTGCTTTACACTACTACTCAGCACATACATGAGTGCATGGATCATACTATCCCAAGCAGAACCAAGATGCTATCCTCCGAAAAAAGGAAGCCAGTCTGGTGGTCCCCTGCCATAAACAAACTGTACAACAGAAGGAAGAAATTGTTGCAAAAGAGAGTAAAATCCCATGAGTGGAGGAGCTCCCTAATCAGCCTCAGTAAGAACCTGAGATCCCTTGTAAGATCCTTCAAAGCTAGCTACGAAAACAAAATTGCAATTGATTCTAAGGACAACCACAGAGCATTCTGTAGCTATGTCAAGAATCTCAATGGCAACACCCAGATCGGCTCTGAGTTACAGCACAATGGCACGAAAATTACAGAACCAACTGATATCGCAACATCCTGGCAGATAGGTTCAGTGCTAACTTTACCCCCCCTCACCCCCTAAAGGGCCCGTATCTATGCAGGAAGAATGCAGTGGCCCTGTAATCACAACTATGCAGGTAAAAGCTGCACTTTCTAAAGCCAAAAACACAGCATCCATGGGACCGGACAACATCCCAGGCTGTATTTTACATGAACTTCAGAACGAACTGGCTCCCCACCTAAGCACCATGTTCAATCAAAGCCTCACATCAGGCTTTGTGCCCACTGAATGGCATACAGCAACAGTTATCTCACTCCACAAAGGTGGAGCCACCACTGATCCCGGGAACTATTGCCCTATTAGCCTGACGAGCCTGGTCTGCAAGGTCATGGTTCTTATCATTATGGAACTCATAAACAAAGACATTGGTAACCTCCAAACTCTGGATCCCACCCAGTTCAGGTTTGTGAAAGACAGCTCATGTCTCCTGAACCTGATTGACTTCTTTGAGACAGTCACCAAAGACGTAGATGAGGGTAAGGTGGTTCACACAGCCTATCTTGAACTCACCAAGGCTTTTGACACTATCCCCCATTCTGGAATTATAGCTAAACTCACTAAATTAGGTATAAATCCCTACGTCACAAGATGGGTTGCCAACTGGCTCACTGACAGAACCCACACTGTAAAAGTTGTACACTTCAAATCTGACCTCAAACCAGTGACAAGTGGAGTACCACAGGGTTCAGTCCTGGGATCTCTCCTGTTTGGTATCTACTTCTCTGAAGTACAGGCTAACATAGAAGGCCTCTAGCTAATGAAGTTCATAGATGACTGCAAACTAGGAGCCATAGTTGAGTCCCCAAATGATGTGGAAATCCTACAGAAGGGCCTCGCTGAGACAGATGCCTGGTGTCAGAGCCATGGCCTCGAGCTCAATGCCAAAAAGTGCATTGTCATCCCCTTTGGTAAAAACTCTGTACCCATGAACTACTACATAGACAGCAGTCTACCTAACACTGAATGTGTACCTCACAAAAGTACCTCACCAAGAGGATCAAAGGGCTCAAACAGATGCCATATGCTGCCCGGTTAAAGAAACTCCAGCTCTACTCAGTGGCATACCGCCTGCTCAGAGGCGATCTGTGCCTGACGTATAAAGCCATGTCCAACCCAGAATTAATGGACATGCTGCACCTCAGAAAATCCAAATCCCATCGAGCTACTCACTCGAGAGACTTGAACCTCAGCACTGAAATAAAAAGGATATGCTGGAGGGACAGATTCATAACCCAGAGGCTGTCTTCACTCTGGAATAAAATCCCTGTCCAGGTTAGGCAGAGTCCCTCATTGACTCTCTTCAAGAGGAATCTTGATGAGTGGATGGGAGATTGTAGGTTTACCCCGGGTATCACTTCTGTGTCACTGTTAGACAGAGGCACAGTATACTAACCTCAAAAAAGGGCATAGCAAAATTAATTTAAAATGGGTGGCGAAAGCCAAACACACTCTGGCTAGGCTTATAAATGCCCTAGGGCAGATAGCCTAGTATGAACCTATGAACCTATAAGAGACCTTGGGACCCAGGTGGACAGTAGTCTGTCCTTTGATAGTCACTTCGCCACAGTAGTCATGAAGTCCTTCTATGTGGCACACCTCATCATAAAAGGGTTTTCATCCAGGAGAAAAGAGGTCATTATTCCCCTCTACACGACACTCATTAGACCCATTATAGAGTACGACACCCCTTTTGGAATGTACCTCACAAGACATCTGCAGTAGCTGGAAAGGCCACAGAAGTACCTCACAAAGAGGATTACTGGCCTCAAACAGATGCCTTACGCTGACCATCTCAAAAAACTCCAGCTTTACTCTGTAGCATATCGTCTACTCCGAGGTGATCTCTGCCTAATATATAAAGCTATGTCAAAACCAGAGCTGTTGGACATGCTACACCTAAAGAAATCCCAATCCATCTAAACTACACGCTCTAGGGACCTAAACCTTGTCACCACAATAAACAGGACATGCTGGAGGGATAGATTCCAATCCCAGGGACTTAAACAAAGTTCTTTATTAGCACTCTTCAAGAAAAATCTTGATGAGTGGATGAGAAATAGGAAATACACCCTGGGGATCACTTCTGTGTCTGTGCTAGACAGTGGCACAAGAAAATAACTTTCTTGGGTGGCGTAAGCCAGGGAGACTTGTTGGCTAGGCTTACATAGGCCCCTTGGGCCGATAGCCTGTACCTACCTATGAACCTATGAACCTGACTTTTTTTGTCATTATTCTCATCGACCCCCTTTTTCCCATTTTTTTACATTGTGTTGCGGTGTCACATCAACTGTCACCATCACTACTGATATAATGCCACTATCCCACCTGCTTCAACTGTCCCTTCCTCCTGTTTCTTTCCAATCTTCTTCACCAGCTACTTAACTGATACACACCAGTCTGTTAAATGGCTCTTTATTTTTTCTCCCTTCCTTCCTGTCAATACCAGTGTGCCACACGACTCCATTCTCAGCCCCGTACTGTTTAATATATTCACCAACAATCTACATAAATCCTCTCAGCAGCCTTCCCTCATACAATACGCTGATGATTCTGCCCTAATATGAGCTTCTGATAATCTCATACATCTTCAGAAAATCTTCAGAAATTTACTCCTGAAGCACTTAACTTGTTGAAAGATGTTAGCAGCATAATCACCTGCTAGTAAATCCCAAAAAATATAAATTACTCCTGTTTTTTTCCCAAATCCTATTTCTGTGAAACAAAAACAACTTTAAAATGTCTTCCTTAAATAATACCATGACTGAAGCTGCCCCACATACAAAACTACTCAGCATGACAATCAATGGCAATCTCAAATTTGATTTACATATTCACAACAGAGTAAAGAAAACCCATCAAAAACTGAGCACACTACATAGAGTAAAGATATTCCTTACAGACTCTGCCAAGGTAATTCCAGCTACTATTTACCTCTTATTCTGTCTCCTACATGGAGCCCCTATCATCACCAACCTACAAGCCTCACTTAGTTCTAAAGTAGAACAGCACCATAACAGTCACCAGATTCAACAAACATTAGAACAGCACCATAACAAAGTCACCAGATTCAACAAACATTAGAACAGCACCATAACAAAGTCACCAGATTCAACAAACATTAGAACAGCACCATAACAAAGTCACCAGATTCAACAAACATTAGAACAGCACCATAACAAAGTCACCAGATTCAACAAACCAGCACCATAACAAAAGTCACCAGATTAAACATTAGAACAGCACCATAACAAAGTCACCAGATTCAACAAACATTAGAACAGCACCATAACAAAGTCACCAGATTCAACAAACATTAGAACAGCACCATAACAAAGTCACCAGATTCAACAAACATTAGAACAGCACCATAACAAAGTCACCAGATTCAACAAACATTAGAACAGCACCATAACAAAGTCACCAGATTCAACAAACATTAGAACAGCACCATAACAAAGTCACCAGATTCAACAAACATTAGAACAGCACCATAACAAAGTCACCAGATTCAACAAACATTAGAACAGCACCATAACAAAGTCACCAGATTCAACAAACATTAGAACAGCACCATAACAAAGTCACCAGATTCAACAAACATTAGAACAGCACCATAACAAAGTCACCAGATTCAACAAACATTAGAACAGCACCATAACAAAGTCACCAGATTCAACAAACATTACAACAACACCATAACAATGTCACCAGATTCAACAAACATTAGAACAGCACCATAACAAAGTCACCAGATTCAACAAACATTAGAACAGCACCATAACAAAGTCACCAGATTCAACAAACATTAGAACAGCACCATAACAAAGTCACCAGATTCAACAAACATTAGAACAGCACCATAACACAGTCACCAGATTCAACAAACATTAGAACAGCACCATAACACAGTCACCAGATTCAACAAACATTAGAACAGCACCATAACAAAGTCACCAGATTCAACAAACATTACCACTGTTTAGCACAAAAAACACTCAAATGGCTTGTGCTTCCTTACCACCTATTTTATACTCAGCTCACCTTAACCCATAAAAATTATTCATACCACATCTGCCTTCTCAACAACTGGATCCCTGCTGTAGTACTATCTTGCAAATCATCCCCTAAGGTCAAATAATAAACAACTGGTTACCATCTACAAGCCACAATGGGCTGCTGGGGTCAGTCTCTATTCCAATAGCGTAGCTAGAACTTGGAATAAAATTCCTACATCAGTCAGGTCTGTCACACACTTCATATTTTCAAACCATTACTAAAAGAGTTCCTCTCTGCCTCCTGGCTTTGTACCTGCTCCTCATCTGGGACTTAATCTAACACCTTTCATCAGCTTTCTTATACCTCCCTTTAAAGCACTAAAATCACTTAACCTGCTTGTTCTCTTCAAATACTTCACTTTATTGTACTTCTTAAACTGCTATACCTACTTCTAATTATCACAACCAAATTACTGTTCCCTCACTACTTCTCTGTTAACACTCAGACTTGCTTATCTCTTCTAATACCTCACACTATTATATTTCTTAAATATACCTTGGAGCTTTTCTCCCCAGGCCCCCACTGAAAAAGGACACTTGTGCCTAGTCAGACTTTCCCAGAAAACAAATGTCAATAAATAAATAACAAATAAATAAATAAATAAATCATCTTCTCCTTTCCTGCACTTAAGATCATGGGATCATAGGAGGTTACTAGGCTATTGCCCATAGGGCCTTTACAAGCCTATCCATGTTTTACCCTTGTTTTCCTCATAAACCGAGAGAAATAGCCTATATTAGTGTGCAAATTTATGATTAGCACTGACTGCCCATATCCAATAGGAACATGGGTGAAACCCTGGAGTGACTTTATGGTTTCCCATCCAATTGGCCAAGTTATGCTTAAATAGGGTCAGTGAAGTGCTTGTTTAACTTGAATTGGGAGTTTGTTCCAGAGGAGTGGCAGCCTCTAGGAGACATATCTTATAGGTTCATAGGTGTGTACTAGGCTAATGGCCTTGAAGCCTTTACAAGCCTAGCCCATAGGATTACCCTGGCATCATGCCACCTGACCTTAGTTCCCAGTGCCTCTGTTGAGTAGACCCACTGGAGTGATCCCCGGGGTGAATTTTCTATTTCCTATCCATTCATCAAGATTTCTTTTGAAGAGGGCCAGTGAGGTACTCTGTTTGACATGTATGGGAAGTCTATTCCACAGCATGAGCAGTCTCTGGGTTATGAACCTGTCCCTGCAGCTTGTTCTGTTGATTGTGGTAATGAGGTTGAGGTCTCTGGAGCGTGTGGTGCAGAGGGATTGGCATTTCTTTAGATGTAGCATTTTTAACAGAGCTGGATCAGACATGGCTTTGTATGTCAAGCAGAGATCGCCTCTAAGTAGACGATATGAGACGGGGAATAGTTGGAGTTTTTTTGAGTCTGTCCATATAGGACAAGTGTTTAAGGCCTAGAATCTTCTTTGTGAGGTACTTTTGCAGCCTCTCCAGTTGTTGCAGGTGAGGTACATGCCAAATGGGGCATTGTACTCCATGACTGGCCTAATGAGGGAAGAGTAGAGGGAGACAATGACCTCTTTCTTCCTGGATGCAAAACCCTTAGTAATGAGATGTGCCACATAGAAGGACTTTCTGACCACAGTGGCACTGTGGTGGTCAAAAGAGAGGTTGCTGTCAACCTGTGTTCCCAGATCTCTTATAATGCCTTCTATGTTCAGTGTTCTACCATCGATGTGGTAATTCATGGGAACCGGGTTTTTCCCAAAGGGAATGTGTATTTTTTGGCATTGAGCTTAAGGCCATGGTTCTGACACCAGTCGTTGGTCTCAGTGAGGCCTTTCTGTAGGATGTCAACATCACTTAGGGAGTTAATAATAGCTCCCAACTTGCAATTGTCAGTGAACTTTGTCAGCCAGAGTCCATTTCTGTTGGCCTGGACTTCAGAGAAGTAGATACCAAACAGGAAAGGATGCAGTAATGAACCCTGTCGGACTCCACTCATGACTGGTCGGCAGCCTGACTTGGAGTCAGCTACTTTCACATTGTGGGTTCTATATGTGAGCCAGTTTGCAACCCACCTAGTGATACAGGGGTTGATGTCTAGCTTAATGTGTTTTCTATGATTCCGGAGTAGGGAATGGTATCAAAGGCTTTGGCCAGATCAAGGTAGGCTGTATGAACCACCTTGCCATCATCCACAGCTCTGGTGAGTGATTCAAAGAAGTCAACCAGGTTGAGCTAGCATGATCTACCCTTCACAAAACCAAACTGTGCAGGATCCAGAGTTTGGAGATTCCCTATATCCTTGTTTATTAGGGCCATGATGATGTGTTCCATAGCTTTGCATATCAGACTCATCAGGCTAATAGGGTGATAGTTACCAGGGTCTGTAGTCACTCCTCCTTTGTGGAGAGGGATTACTGTAGCAGTGCACCATTTGGTAGGGACAAAGCCTGATGTGAGGCTGAGACTGAATAGGGCACACAGGTGAGGTGCCAGTTCACTCTATAGTTCATGTATCTGCTGGACAGACATATATCTGTCTCTCCAGTAAGTCCTGTTTATGTCGCAGGTTAAGGTCTCTAGATCGAGTGAGTCTTGCCCCATTTGACTTGCAGACGTGCAGCGTTTCCATTAAAGCAGGTCCAAGACCGCTCTGTAGGCCAGGCACAAGTCACTTCTAAGCAGTCTTTACGCTACAGAGTATAGTGATAGTGCTTTAGTTTTAAGGCCTTGAATTTTCTTGATGAGAAACCTCTGAGGTTTATTTTATTATTTTATTTATTTTATCTCTCCAGCTGCTGCAGATGTCTGATGAAGTACATACAGAAGGGAGCATTGTCTGATGATGGACGAGTACAGAGGAGTTATAACCTCCTTCATTTTGGATCCTATTCCCTTACTTATGAGATGGGAAATATAGAAGACCTTCCTCACCACTGTGGACACATGGTGATTGAACTTAAGGCTGCTATCAACCTGCAATCCTAAGTCTCTCACCACTGGGTTTGAACTTAGGGGGGTATTGTTAATGTTGTAAATTGCTGGGACTTTACCTTTACTGAAGGCGATGATAATGTATTTTTGGGGTTAAGTTTGAGTCCATGGCTTTGGCACCAATCATTTTGTCTGTGTAGGCCCTTTTTGTAGTATGGTGACATTGTTGTGGGTTTCAATGATTGCACCCAATTTGCAGTCATCAGCAAACCTGGTAAGCCATAGGCCATCTATTTTCACCTGAACTGCTGAGAAATAGATTTCCAAACAGAAGTGCACCCAGCACAGATCCTTGTGGGAACAACATTAGTAACAGGTCTGCTGGTAGAGGTGTAATACCCTACTTTGACTGTATGTGTTCTGTGGGTGAGCCAGTTGGCTCCCCATCTAATGACATATGGGTTTATCCCCAGCTAGGTGAGTTTATCGATGATGCCTGAGTGCGGGATAGTGTCAAAATCCTTGGCTAAGTTGAGATAGGAAGTAAGCACTGTTTTGCCTTCTCCCAAGGCTTTGCTGACATTTTCAAAGAAGTTCACCAGGTTTAATAAGCATGATCTGCCTTTAACGAAACCAAATTTGGTCGGGTCAGGAGTATGAAGGTCTCCTATATCCTGGTTGATTAGGTCCATAATGATTCTTTCCATGCCCTTACAGTTAAGGCTGGTTAGGCTTATGGGTCTATAATTCCCAGGGTCACTTGAGGGACCCCTTTTGTGTAAAGGGATCACAGTTGCAGTTTTCCATTAGGGTGGGACAAAGCCAGCATTTAGACTGTGGTTGAAGAGAGTGCCCAGTGGTTCTGACAGCTCCTATTTTACATCATTTAGTAAGCAGCCTGGGATGTTGTCCAGAGGCTGTGTCTTTGGCATTGGACAGGGTGCTTATAATCTGTTCAATTGAGATACTACGTAGAGGACTGGTGATGGGTATATTTTGGGGTATGATTGGTGGGGACAGTAGAGTGAAGTTTTCGCTGAACTTGTCTGCTAGCAGGTTGGCAATTTTTGCAGGTTCCATATGAGTACTACTGTCCACTTCTAGTTTAGCGCAAGTCTGAGCCTTCCTTTTAAGATTTTGGATGTAGTTATAGAATGCCTTGTGATTATCCTTAGCCAGGGATGCTAATTTGGTTTTGTAGTTAGCTTTAGAGGACTTAACAAGATGTCTAATTTGCTTATTCAAGCTGTGGAGAGTGTCTTCCCTCTGTTGAGACCTTTCCTTCTTGTTCTTAGTCAGCAGTTTCTTTCTCTTGTTGTACAACCTATTTATGCTGGATGTCCGCCAGGATGGTTTGATTTTTTGTGAGGATCCTGACTTAATCCATTCAGATACGGCTGAGTCTATACACTTGTATAGGTGTTTATATAAAGCATTAGTTTACTCTTCAGTATGGGAGACACTGCAGTTGGTGGTGAGCGTGGGTTTGAAACTATTTATGCATTGCATAGGAGGCCATTGTTTGCTTTGGTGAAATTTTTAATCTTTGTGGGGGGAGGCTTAGTTGTGATTGTTACTTCAAATGAACCAGATTTGTGATCTGACCTTACCAGGGAGGGCCCCACACATGGGGTGGTGCAGTGATCTCACATATTTGAGCCCCTTGTGGGGGTGACGACTATCTGTTCCAGAGCATTTGTGTTAACAAAGTCCAGGAACCTTAGGGCAAATGTATTAGTGCTCATATATGTTGCCCAGTCGATGGAGGGATAATTAGTCACACAGGACTAGGGTCTTTGGCTGTATTGTGAGTGACTGAAGTAGGTCCATCTAGCTAGTGTGATTTACCTGGTTCCTGGTGGGGGAGCTATAGCTAACAATGATGTGGAAGGTGTGTCTTCTACAATTAGCTGGACTTGGAGTAGCTCTAGGGTGTCGTACTGTTTGACCAGTCTTGAGGTGGATTTTTCTTTGATGAAGATGGATACACCTCCCCTTTGGTTCTTTCATGTTCATTTTGTGGTCTGAACGTGTGAAAGGCATTGTAGCCTTGTATGGCCGAGGTACTGTCTGTGGGCTTGAACCACATTTCTGATACTCCACAGACATCTGTGTCTTCCAATGTAAGGAGTGCAATTTCTGATTTAGACTCCTAGCATTAAGCAGCATAACTTTGAGTTTGTCTCTAGAAGATGTTTTTATGTTGAGAATTTTGTTCTTATGACATTGCCTAAAAAAAAGGCACTATGGGGGAGGCAAGGACCTTAGCCAGTAACCGAAAGCCAAGAAGTAACAGGTGAAGACCATCCCTTACAGAGCATCAGTGGTCTGTCAATCATGTCTTCCCAGGCTGACAGATACTGGATCCCCCTGGATTGACACCAAAAGCTAAACCAATTGGTTGAAGTCAATCATTTTTTGTTTATACTGAGGCATCATCCTGGGTGATGGTAGAATGCTGCTTAGGGCTGAGGACATACCTGCCTGGGACACATAATCTGAGAGCTCAGTCATGTATTCATATAGTCCAGTGAGGTACATCTGAAGTCGTTGACTCCAACATGCACTATGACAGAGTCATAACAGTACTTGTTGTTGAGAGACTTGAGTGCATGCGTGATTTGGGGGATTCTGGCACCTGAGAGCTGACCATGACCTTCTCCTTGTCCAGCCTGGAGAGTGGGACATCTATGTGCCTCACTATGGAGTCACCTATGACCAAGACATTTGGTTTTGAGGTATTTTGCCTTAGGAGCTTGTTGGGTGAGACATCAATGTGTGTTTGTGTTTAGTGGATGCTGTTGGGATTGCATTGTGTATGGATGGTTTGTGTTTGGGAGGTCTTTATTCTTTTGTCATGCTTCTAGTGAGCACCTCTGCATACGTAGGTTTGTGTTTTGTTGCTGGTTTGTGGAAGATGTGAAGAGCATGTGCTGAAAACCTGTTTGGTATCAGATTTGCTGTTTCCTGAGAGAGAGAGAATTGATTCCAAATTTATAGTATAGATACATCTCTCACATATTGTATTAGTATATTTTATGAGTAATGTGTTGTCAGTATACATGACATCGTTGCTACATTGCCTCAGGATGCCCATACCCATCAGGCTGGCTGGAGAAATGGTGGGAAACTGTCTGTCCATTATGCCAAGTTTGTTCTGTAGTAAGTAGTGGGGACAGGGCTGGATGGAACTGGTTCTGCTGAGGGACTAGTAGAATCAACTAAACTATGGAGGTTTGGGAGTAGGTGCCTGTATCAATGCCCTAAAAAATGCACAGCTGAGTTGCTCTGTGGGTGGCAGCACACAGCTGTGCAACTTACAGAGAAACAGGGAAGCCAAGGATGTTTAACAAGCAACTATCTAGAGAAAAACTGACTTTCTAAGCCTTTAAATCTATAACGGGCAGTACTAAGTCCCATTGTGTAATGCGCAGCTCAGTTAAGCAATTTTTCAAACAAGATGGCCAATGGAAATGCTCAGTACTGAACTTTATTCAAACAATCCCCAACTCAGATGGGTCCCTTGCTACACTCTTCTGCCACAAGGGTGCAGTGGGCCTCTTAATGTAGTATGGCTGGTTCTAGTACTCAGATAATGCCAAACAGTCTAGATTCAGCAAATCTGAATCTAGTGTATGCTATAAAATACAAAAGTACTAGAAAATACAAAGTGCAGGAAAAACTGTCTCAAACAGCACAGAGTAGACACTTGTGCTTGAATCACCATAATCCATTTTGTTCTGTTTGACCTTCTTTGCAATTGGAGCTACTTCGGCTTCTTCTATGATGTCATCATTTCGTCATTTGTCCCACAGTGTGCATCCTACTACCCAACTGAAATACTTCATCTCCCTCACCTCTTGCTTCCTCATCTGTTGTATCTTTGCTACCCAGGTTTCTGTTCTGAAAGCAGAGCAGTACTGCTTGCATCACTGTTTTGTACACCTTACCTTTTCAGATTATTCTTTTGTCACACACTACTCCCGACACCGTGCCAGTTGGCTGCAGCCTCTCTGTCTCTAGCCTTAACCTCCTCATACAGACTTCCCTTCTCCTCAAACACCCCTCCCAGATACTTGAAGCTGTTAACCTGTTCCACTAGTTTCCCTTCTATTTCAATTTTCATCTTCTTCTGATTTCCCCCTTTTGCTGCCATTACAACTGTGTAATATGTGCTCAGTTTCAATGCATCTGTCTTTAATTTTGCATTCCATTCCCCTATCATTTGCAGACATTCTTGTTCAGAATCTGCCTGTAATGCCACATTGTCTGCATATAGCAACTTTGTTAATCTGTCACCTTTGACCTTTTGCCAATGTAGTCCATCTCCATTATGCAGCAGTGGGCTCATTGTTGAATCTTGATACCCCCTCTCAATAGGCACCACTCTATGAATCTAAACACTGTTAGTACTTGTGTCACTGGGTCCTTGTACATAACCTGCACTAATTCTGCCAATGTTTCTTGGACTTCAGACTATCACAGTACTACCCAACTCAGCTTTCTTGGTACTTTTTCATATGCTTTCTCCAAGTCTAGGAATGCCCAGTTGGACTTTTTACTCATCTCTAGGGTTCTCTCAACTATATGTTTCACTGCAAACATTAGCTCACTTGTGCTGCATCCTGATATGAATCTAAAATGCTCATGTCCCGTCATACTCACAACTAATATGTGTATTCATTTATGAATTGCATTCTGCAGACCTTTCACTGGTTGTGACAAGAGTTTGATACCTCTATACTGCTCATATTTGTGAATGTCCTCTTTGTTCTTGAACACTGCATCTAGAATGCTTCTTGTCCCGTCACCTTGGATATGCCTTTCTCTCCATACTGCAATGAATACACCCTGAAGCCATTTCTGTCCTAACTCACCCAACATCTTGATCATATCTGCTGTGACCTTCTCTGAGCCTGCTGCTTTCCCTGACTTCATTCTTCTTTCTGTTGTTCTTAGTTCTTCTAGGGTGGGCTCCTTTTCTCCCCATCATAGGCTGTGTCTGGAGGAGTACAGTATGTGGAGTTTTCTTCATTCAGAAGCAGCTGAAAGTACTCCTATCTGCCTTTGATGTCCTGTGGACTGGTGAGAATATCTTCTTTATCTTACGCCTGTGATTCTTTGTGCCATCTGATGAATCCCCTTCCCGAACTGGTAGAGTGCATTGTTCTTTATTATAGCAACTGCTCTCTTAGCTTCTTTGTTAGCCATCCAGTATTCCTTCTTAACCTGGTCCATGTTTTCTATGTCCCTCTTTTTTCTGCACACCTTCTTTCTTTTGATGACTTCCTGGACTTCAGCATTTTATTACCACCTTTCCCTATGTACCTTATTTCCAATACTGGCTCGGTTGGATATATGTTCTGCTGTCCTCACACATGCTGTTTTGAGTTTCTGCCATTGTTCTTCAACTCCACCTATTTCCTCTTATTTGTGAGGTGCTAGAGTCCTGAGTAATTCCTGGAACTGTTGTACTTTCTCTCCAGTCAACTTCCAGGTCTTCAGCCTGTTTCTGTTGACCTTAGAATCCTCCTGACCACTGCTTTCATCTGATTTTGGCAACTAGTGGATTATTCTGCAGGCTGATTGTTTCACTGGAAATAACTTTCCAATCACTGTTTCTACACCAGTGACCTCTTCTTACTAGGAGGAAGCCCACCTGAAATGCATGTTGGTCACTCTTGTATGTGATCTTGTGATTATCTCTTTTGCTGAACCATGTGTTAGCCACCATCAAGACATTTGCCACACAGAATGGGCTTTCCTTCTTTGCTCCTGTCGCCCCACCCATGTGGACATAGGTAGTTGTCATATCCTGTTCTGTATGTCTCAATATGTTTATGTAGTACGTCCTGCAATTGCTGCCTGCTTGGATTTTAATAAATAATTTATGCAACACTATATATGTTTTTTTTTCATTTGCTTTCTGTATAAGTCTGTGCTAAGTAAACTGAGTGTGGTTATTAGTCACTGTTACAACAAGTACAGGCAAAAAAAATGAAGACGCATGTTAAAACGTTACTTATATACTGCTCTTTTGAAATTTCTGTTTCTTTTTCCTCCCAAAGGACAGTGCTGCATCATATTTTCAGCAGGTACGCAGTTACAGCTATACAAACTTTCCAGTTTCATTCTGTCTTAAATAGGACTTCAACAAGTCTTGCACAAAAATAGTACGCACTAAAAATGGAAAATAAGATATTTGGTAAGAAAAAAAGAACATAAAACAGTCCAGATGCTGCATTCAGAAGAAATCTTGATATTTATGAGAAGCTAAGAAAACTGCACCCAAAGTCAAGAAGCCACAATGACATAAAAAAACACAAAAGACTAAATAATACAGTACTTCGAAGAGTGACCCTTCAGAATCGTTCCTGAAAGTGTTAAGTTTTAACACCTCAACTTAACAAATGCCACAGAAAGGAGTTAACTGTAAACTCAGACTTGCCTCTTAGGAAATGGTACCTTTCCTTGGAGACATGGCGCATGTATTCTATGATACAGAAAGAGAAAAGGCAGCTCTCCCACCTCACAACACATGCAGACACACAGTTATCACTTAAGTTGCACATGACACACCAGAATGAGTAACCTTCACAACAGCATAGTAAAGACATACAGCACCTAGCATGGTAAGATATCATTACTGTAGCAATGCAGAGACAGATGGCAGTGAGTGTTACAACACAGGGTTAATCAGGATGTAGCCTTTCCTTCAGAGGCACACCTTTCTTAACAGAGGTACGAGTCACTGCGCTAGCTTCCCAATTCTCTTCTGGTAAAAAAATAAAAATAAAAAGGCGAAACATGTAGACATGCGACACCTTTCATTATGCGTTTGTTTCTTGGGAGGACTTTTGTTCTAGGATAGCGCTTCTCAGAATACCTGTATCCCTACAGTGCTTCATTTAAAACAAACCCTTGCAAGATGCTCTCTGATTGTAGAGAAGTATGTCATTTTAAAATGCTGTGCTTGACCATGAGGTGATGTGCTATGACAGGTCATCCACCTGGTTAAAAAGACAAACGCAGCTCATTTATTTGCTATTCTTTGTCCTGTTATAAAAGTAACTTTTCCTGTGTTCATGGCTTCTTCAGCATGATCCACTGTGTAGACTGATGTAGGAAGCATTGGTTAGGCTAGGATCAGCTTTTATTTTTATCTTCTGTTAACTGATCCTTTTAAACCTGAATAACCAAAACAATTGCAGAAAGTCCTGTAATGATGTTACAGTAACACGTCATAAGAAGGGCAAAGAACAAAGTGTGTCCTGGTCACTTTTATCTGAAGCCATTGTAAGTAACTGCAAATGAACTCATGCTATGTGTTATGGGGGACAGCAAGCTGGTACCCTTTGTTTTTTTGCAAAACTAGGCACATTTATGAAGACCGAATGTGAAACAATGTGCCAGATATCAAGGATCTGCAAATGATAACATGATCTTGTGTATTTTACAGAAATAAAGTGTCCAAAGTGCAGTCCTTCAAGAAAGTCGTCTTTCGTGAGTTCTTGGACAAGACTTTTACAGAACCAGCTTTTCGTGGTGAAAGGGAAAAACACTTGGGACTTCTGGGACCAGTAATCAGAGCTGAAGTTAATGATGTTGTGGTGGTAAGTTAGAGAGAACAATGTTAACCTAGAAGAAGCCATTTGTTTCCAAAAATATCTCAGACTTTGACTCACTTCCCTGAGAAATGGGTTTCTCCCTTTCTATAGCACAAATAAAAAGTCAAAAGGCCTCACATTTAAATGCAGTATTTCAGTATGTCACAGAGTAGTGCTCAAAAAAACTAAAAAACAAACACTCAGTCCACCTATCATGTACTGAAGATGCTGAAGTACAACTGCATTATGTCATACAAGTTTGGTTAGGTCATACATCTACTGCTGCATTATGTCATATGAGTTTGGTTAGGTCAAAAACCTACAACTGCATTATGTCATATGAGTTTGGTTAGGTCATGCACCCAGTACTGCATTATGTCATATGAGTTTGGGTAGGTCATTCACCTAATACTGCATTATGTAATATGAGTTTGTTTAGGTCATACACCTAGTAGTGCATTATGTCATATGAGTTTGGTTAGGTCATACACCTAGTAGTGCATTATGTCATATGAGTTCGGTTAGGTCATTCACCTAATACTGCATTATGTCATATGAGTTTGGTTAGGTCAAACACCTACTGCTTATATTATGTCATCTGAGTTTGGTTAGGTCAAACACCTACCACTGTGTTATGTCATATGAGTTTGGTTAGGTCATACACCTACTGCTGCATTATGTCATATGAATTTGGTTAGGTCATACATCTACTGCTGTGTTATGTCATACAAGTTATGTTACGTCATACACCTACTGCTGCATTATGTCATATGTTTATTTAGGTCACTCACCTACTGCTGCATTATGTCATATGAGTTTGGTTAAGTCATTCACCTAATACTGCATTATGTCATATGAGTTTGGTTAGGTCATACACCTACTGCTGCGTTATGTCGCATGAGTTAGGTTAGGTCATACACCTACTGCTGCATTATGTCATATGAGTTTGGTTAGGTCATACACCATTGTTACTACTCTTCAGAGATCTGCAATCATAAGGCTTGGCCTGGACAGAGATATGGCCCAAGGGCTGAACATAAGGTATCATTAACTGCATGCATAGTGACATTAACAATGTCTCCTCCTTTAACTTGTCAGTTTGCTGTGTACCATAGCACTGTAATACCTGTTACTGCAGCTTTTTGCACCACGGTTGATTAAATCTTGAGATATTATCAGGGTATGTATCTTCTGTGTTGAGTCTGCATGCCCTCCCTGTATTCTCGTGGGTTTCCTCCAGGTGCTCCAATTTCCTGCCACATTATAAAGACATGCTTCTGGAGCATTTCTCCTCGTGCATCCTCTGATAATTTGCTCGTTCCAAGTTGGACTATCCTGGTAAACAAATGTTAAATAAAAATAAATAAATAATACTTGTATTAATCCTGGATGGAATGTAATTCCATAACCATAGTGCACATACTGTCCTGGATGGAATGTAAACCCATTACCATGTTGCACATACAATGGATATAAAAAGTGTACACACCCCTGTTAAAATGCCAGGTTTTTGTGATATAAAAAAATGAGACCACAATAACTCATTTCAAAACTTTTCCCACCTTTAATGTGACCTATAACCTGTACAATTCAATTGAAAAACAAATCTGTTAGGGGAAAATATAAAAAATAAAAATGTACAATAAGCTGATTGCATAAGTGTGCACACCTTAAACTAATACTTTGTGTAATCCATCACCATGTTGCACATACCATCCTGGATGGAATGTAAATCCATCACAATATATAATCAAGCACAAGTTGGACAACTCCCACCAGCCCACCTATAAAACTATCAGAAACAATATGAACTTCAACCTCACCAATTTCCAAAATGAATTCAAAACATGCAATTGGTCATTCCTAAAACAACTATCACTGGACGATGCGGTAGTATACTTTAATACCAAATTCTTTGCTATCCTTGATTCACATGCTCCTACATGCTCCATTAGAACCAAAACAAAAATTGCACCATGGCTTTCAAAAGATACCAAATCAAAAATCATACTTAGAAATAAAGCATAGGACACTTGGCATGCCACAAAAGCTCCACTATATCAACTTAGATATAGACAGCTAAGGAATTACACAAAAAAAATATATTATACTAGACAAAAAAGACTACTATTGCCATCTTCAACAGAAACATCAAAACAAACCTCAAAAGTTTTTAAGCAGGAATAAACTAATTTCTTCACCCAGGACAAACCTCCACTCCAACTCCTTCAGCATCTAACCATAAATCCCTGGAGGATATTGCAAAATCCTTCAATAGTTTCTTCACAGAGACTATCTGATCCCTAGCTAGTTAGCTAACTCTTAATTGCTTTAACTCAAACACTGCTATACCCAGAATCCAACTCTCCTTTAGCTTTCAGCCTGTTTCTCCATCACTTTTCTGAGCCCTAATGAAGAAATTAAACCCAACCACTCTACCTGCTGATCTCCTACCTGCAGAGTATCTACAAAAATCTGCAGACGCCCTAGCATACCCCATCTCCATCTTAATCAATAGAACTACATCCGAAGCTACCATCCCCTCAATCTGGAAAATATCTCATGTAATACCACTCCATAAAGGAGGTAGCTCCATTGAACTGTCAAACTTCAGACCCATAGCTATTCTGTCACCCCTGGCTAAAATTATGGAGAAATGTATCCATAAACAACTTCTGCACTACCTTATTCAGAGCAAGCTGTTGGCCATTTCTCAGCAAGGCTTTAGGCCATACCACAATACCACCTCAGCCATCCTCTCTTTCTTGAATGCCATAAACCAAAACCAAAATAAAAAACTATCCTCAGCCCTCTTCCTTGTTCTCTCCAAGGTCTTTGATATGGTTAACCACCAACTACTCATGCATACTCTGAAGGCAATCTCCTTAAAGAGCCATGCTCTCCAATGGTTTCAAGCTTACCTAAGTGGTAGACAACAGGCCGTCCTATGGCAGGACAAACTATCAACCCGTCTACCCATCACCCAGGGCTCTGTACTAGGATCCCTTCTTTTCTCTATCTTTATTAATGACCTTCACACTGTCTTCGCAAATACAACCTGCATTCAATATGTGGACAACTCCACTTTGATTTGTTCAGCCTCCTCTCCGGGAAATCTACTGACATTAACCCAGAATACTTTCAACACAGTTAAAAATTGGCTCTCTAATCATTGGCTGATCTTAAACCCTATTAAAACAAAGCTGCTTATTTTCTCTCCCACTTGTGGGTCCTCCTCACTTTCCTTTGCTATTAAATCTAATAATGGCACCATTATTTCTCCAGATGCCCAAACCAAACTGAGGCGTTATAGTAGACAATAATCTTTAAATCTGATATGCATGCCAATCAAACTATTAAAACCATTAATAAAAAACGTGGCTCCCTTTAAAAGATTAAACCTTTCCTTACCCCAGTTCTAGGACTGCTATTGCCCGTTCCCATCTACTCTACACTATGCCTCCCCTTTAATCACCAACCTGAAAAGATCTGTTGTTACCAAACTATCTAGCTGTTATAACCACATCGCTATATTTGCCACTGGCATGGCATACAGGACACACCAATGTTATAACCTAAATCTGCTAGGATGGCTAGAATTGCCTCGCCTACTCCAGTACAACCAGCTCATAGTGGCCCATAAAGTTCTCAACCATCCTGAAAATATGCCTGCACTTAAAAACATCATCAGCCCCTATAGTAACCTGAAGCCACTTCATTCATCTAAAAGTTAGCTGGTTCAAACATTCAACCAACAACTCCGCTGGAACTACCTGTTTGCCAACACTGTTGGCAAAACTTGGAACTCACTTCCAGCAGATCTTACTCTAGAACCCTCTCTAATTCAATTCAAAAAAGTCTCAAGCAATATTTTAAAACACACTGGCTATGTCCTTGTACTAATTCTGACTAGCTCCTTCTCCATAATTTAAGTAATATGTTGTAATTTAGTCTACATGCTTATGAAATTTAAAAAAATGAGAGATTATATAACTTGCTTGCTCTATTAGAGTCTGTAAATTGTGTGTAACATGTAATTATTTTGTGACTTTACTGTATGTTTTCCCTTGCAGCTTTTCTGCCCGGGCCTCCACTGAAAATGGACATCTACCCAGTTGGACTATTCCAGTCAACAAATGTAAAATAAATAAATAAATAAATAAATAAATAAATAAATAAATAAATAAATAAATGTTGCACATACCATTCTGGATGGAATGTAAATTCATCACCTTGTTTCACATACCATCCTGGATGGAATGTAAATCCATCACCATGTTGCACATACCGTCCTGGATGGAATGCAAATCCATCACCATGTTGCACATACTGTCCTGGATGGAATGTAAATCCATCACCATGTTGTACATACCATCCTGGACGGAGTGCAGATCTATCACTATGTTGCACATACCATCCTGGATGGAATGTAAATCCATCATTATGTTGCACATACCATCCTGCATGGAATGTAAATCCATGATCATGTTGCACATACCATCTTGGATGGAATGTAAATCCATCACCATGTTGCACATATCGTCCTGGATGGAATGTAAATCCATCATGTTGCACATACCGTCCTGGATGGAATGTAAATCCATCACCATGTTGCACATACCATCCTGTATGGAATGTAAATCCATCACCATGTTGCACATACTGTCATGGATGGAATGTAAACCCATCACCATGTTGCACATACCATCCTGGATGGAATATAAATCCATCGCCATGTTGCACATACCATCCTGGATGGAATGTAAATCCATCAACATGTTGCACATACCGTGCTGGATGGAATGTAAATCCATCATGATGTTGCACATACTGTCCTGGATGGAATGTAAATCCATCACCATGTTGCACAAACCACCCTGGATGGAATGTAAATCCATCATGATGTTGCACATACCATCCTGGATGGAATGTAAATCCATCATCATATTGCACATACCGTTCTGGATGTAATGTAAATCCATCACCATGTTGCACATACCGTCCTGGATGGAATGTAAATCCATCATCATGATGCACATACCGTGGAAGATTAAAAGCAACAGAGATGCCAGTCCTAGAAAACAATATAATTTATTATAAAAAAAATGCAAATTATAGTTTTATTCCCAAAATAAAAAAAAGTTCTATGGCGTAACAAAAGTACATCACAAGTATCTTCAACATAGCTCAGTACAGCTGTGTGTGTGTGTGTGTGTGTGTGTGTGTGTGTGTGTGTGTGTGTGTGTGTGTGTGTGTTCGCGTGCATGTGGGTGCACGTGTGTGTGTGTGTGTGTGTGTGTGTGTGTGTGTGTGTGTGTGTGTGTGTGTGTGTGTGTGTGTGTGTGAGATGTGTTCTAAACTGCTAGAACAGAAACAATCTCTAGCTTCATCCTGATGGCTTACTTGTCTTCTTTCACTTATCTGATATCTGTTCCATATGCACTGTTCCCTGACTGAGAGTGACGCACAAAACGATGCATGTGCATTCCTCTGCTCTCCTTGTAAATGACGGCCTATTACCAAAACAGTAATGTTACATTAAGTAAACCTGCTCTAGCTGATAACAGCAAAGTTTATCTCTGCTGCTAAAGAAACATGCTTAATATGGTAAAGACGCAATCCTGCATAAACTGGAATGATAATTTACAGTGTTTTATTCACTAGTACTTTTTCTTATGAGGTATGTGTCTACAATAATTATTTACCATCAAACATTATGGTTTTGCTTGAGTTATTTGAAAAACCAGGTGATTTACAGTGATCCCTAGCTTATAGACAAGATCACAATGCCATACTTGTGAAAACCATTTTACATTATTGCATCGTATGGCATTGTATTAATCTAATTGATAACTTGAATAATCAGGTGATTCTTAGCGATCCTCAGCCTATGGCAAGATCACAATGCCACATTTGTGAAAACTATTTTATGGTATCACATTGTATTGCATTGCACTAACTTATCATAATATATGACACATAGTGTACTTTTGGTGATCGCTAGTAATACACCATTTTGCTATGAGTCTTCCATCAAACAATATGAGTTTGTCTGACTTATTTGAATAACTAGGTGACCTTAGCGATCTCCACTTACAGGAAAGATTGCAATGCTACATTTGTGAAAAGTACCCCATATCATTATATCGTTCTATTTTATTATAGCATACGATTTTTAGTGTAATTTGGTAATCGCCAGCAAATTTAACTACTGGGAGTCTGTCAGAATACTGTATATGTCATATATATTTTTAAAAAAGGATGTATAACTTCATTATTTGTTTTAAACTATGTGTATAATGTTTACAGTTGCTCAGCAATGGCGTTTGTAGTTTGGCGCCAAAAGTAGTTTTTAAACCTTGTTGTTTCATTGTTCTTGTTGTCTGAAGAAGTCCCACAACCTGTGTGACAAAAAGCGCTTAACTCTACATTTGTAAAATAAATTGTTTTCCTTTTACAAAGTTGCCTTTTTCACTAATTCACAATTTGCGGATCTTATTGCTGCATATTTAGAGTGCTCGTTCCAGTGCGACTGAATTGTTTATACACCAGGAGCCACTGTTTCTAGTTTGTTTGTGTTTCAGAAAATGGACATCTACCCAGTTGGACTATTCCAGTCAACAAATGTAAAATAAATAAATAAATAAATAAATAAATAAATAAATAAATAAATAAATGTTGCACATACCATCCTGGATGGAATGTAAATCCATCACCTTGTTTCACATACCATCCTGGATGGAATGTAAATCCATCACCATGTTGCACATACCATCCTGGATGGAATGTAAATCCATCACCATGTTGCGCATACCGTCCTGGATGGAATGTAAATCCATCACCATGCTGTACATACCATCCTGGATGGAATGCAAATCTATCACTATGTTGCACATACCATCCTGGATGGAATGTAAATCCATCACCATGTTGCACAAACCGTCCTGCATGGAATGTAAATCCATCATCATGTTGCACATACCATCCTGGATGAAATGTAAATCCATCACCATGTTGCACATACCGTCCTGGATGGAATGTAAATCCATCATGTTGCACATACCGTCCTGGATGGAATGTAAATCCATCACCATGTTGAACATACCGTCCTGGATGGAATGTAAATCCATCACCATGTTGCACATACTGTCCTGGATGGAATGCAGATCCATCACCCACGTACCATCCTGGATGGAATGTAAATCTATCACCATGTTGCACATACTGTCCTGGATGGAATGTAAATCTATCACCATGTTGCACATACCGTCCTGGATGGAATGTAAATCCATCACCATGTTGCACATACTATCCTGGATGGAATGTAAATTCATCACCATGTTGCTCATACCGTGCTGGATAGAATGTAAATCCATCATGATGTTGCACATACCATCCTGGATGGAAGGTAAATCCATCACCATGTTGCATGTACCATCCTGGATGGAATGTAAATCCATCACCATGTTGCACATACTGTCCTGGATGGAATGTAAATCCATCACCATGTTGCACATACCATCCTGGATGGAATATAAATCCATCACCATGTTGCACATACCATCCTGGATGGAATGTAAATCCATAACCATGTTGCACATACCGTGCTGGATGGAATGTAAATTCATCATGATGTTGCACATACTGTCCTGGATGGAATGTAAATCCATCACCATGTTGCATATACCATCCTGGATGGAATGTAAATCCATCATGATGTTGCACATACCATCCTGGATGGAATGTAAATCCTTCACCATGTTGCACATACCGTTCTGGATGTAATGTAAATCCATCACCATGTTGCACATTGTTGACTGGATGGAATGTAAATCCATCATCATGATGCACATACCGTGGAAGATTAAAAGCAACAGAGATGCCAGTCCTAGAAAACAATATAATTTATTATAAAAAAAATGCAAATTATAGTTTTATTCCCAAAATAAAAAAAAGTTCTATGGCCTAACAAAAGTGCATCACAAGTATCTTCAACATAGCTCAGTAGAGCTGTGTGTGTGTGTGTGTGTGTGTGTGTGTGTGTGTGTGTGTGTGTGTGTGTGTGTGTGTGTGTGTGTGTGTGCGTGTGTGTGTGTGTGTGTGTGTGTGTGTGTGTGTGTGTGTGTGTGTGTGTGTTGCATGCATGTGTCTGTGCTTGTGTGTGTGTGTGTGTGTGTGTGTGTGTGTGTGTGTGTGTGTGTGTGTGTGTGTGTGTGTGTGTGTGTGTGTGTGTGTGTGTGAGATGTGTTCTGAACTGCTAGAACAGAAACAATCTCTAGCTTCACCCTGATGGCTTACTTGTCTTCCTTCACTTATCTGATATCTGTTCCGTATGCACTGTTCCCTGACTGAGAGTAACGCACAAAATGATGCATGTACATTTCTCTGCTCTCCTTGTAAATGATGGCCTATTACCAAAACAATAATGTTACATTAAGTAAACCTGCTCTAGCTGATAACAGCAAAGTTTATCTCTGCTGCTAAAGAAACATGCTTAATATGGTAAAGACGCAATCCTACATAAACTTGCAGTGTTATATTTACAGCAAAAACATCACTATAACAGTTCTGTATACAGTATTTATATTCATATTTATAAATGTATTGGTTACTTGTGCTTCAGCATTTCGTGCTATCTACCATACTGTGTTACAGTTGACCCTCCCAGCTCAAAGTTATAGCTTTCCTTCACTTTGGATAGCCTATGTGCCCTGAGCAGCTCAGAAACATTATGCTAGCTTAAGCCTGTGCTTTAAATGCTTGTTGGCCCCATCATGTTTTCGTTATCTTCTCCAGTCTTTGGGGCATTATTTCATCTCTAAGCATTAGATAACTGTCTAATTCTGAGATGCTCTTCATCCTCCTGAATCCAAAACACATCACACCTGTTCAACTAGGTGTTCAGGCTAATACTGTGAGGCTGCTGCACCCATGTTCACAACAGATCACACCTGTTCCACTAGTTGTTCAGGCTAATACTGTGGGGCTGCTGCACCCATGTTCACAACAGATCACACCTGTTCCACTAGGTCTTCAGACTAATACTGTGAGGCTGCTGCACTCATGTTCACAACAGATCACACCTGTTCCACTAGGTCTTCAGACTAATACTGTGGTGCTGCTGCACCCATGTTCACAACAGATCACATCTGTTCCACTAGGTGTTTAGGCTAATATTGTGGGGCTGCTGCACCCATGTTCACAACAGATCACACCTGTTCCACTAGGTGTTCAGGCTAATACTGTGGGGCTGCTGCACCCATGTTCACAACAGATCACACCTGTTCCACTAGGTGTTCAGGCTAATACTGTGGGGCTGCTGCACCCATGTTCACAACAGATCACACCTGTTCCACTAGGTGTTCAGGCTAGTAATGTGGGGCTGCTACACCCATTTTCACAACAGATCATAGGTGTTCAGGCTAGTAATGTGGGGCTGCTGCACCCATTTTCACAACAGATCACACCTGCTCCACTAGGTGTTCAGACTAATACTGTGGTGCTGCTGCACCCATGTTCACAACAGATCACCTGTTCCACTAGGTGTTCAGGCTAATACTGTGGTGCTGCTGCACCCATATTCACAACAGATCACACCTGTTCCACTAGGTCTTCAGACTAATACTGGGG
>NC_056749.1:66435207-66451594 GCF_019279795.1 Protopterus annectens | reverse complement strand
GGCAGACCTTTTTATGGGCCTAGTCAGGCTTATAGGGTGATAGTTCCTGGGGTCCATTGTGGCTCCACCTTTGCGGAGCAGGATAACTGTTGCTGTGCGCCACTCTATGGGTATGTAGCCTGTAGATAGGCTGAGCTTGAACAGTATGTTTAGGTGAGGGGTTAGTTCATTTTGGAGCTCATGTAAGACACAGCCTGGGACACCATCTGGTCCCATTGAAGCTGTATTTTTGGCTTTGGATAGGGCTGTCTTAACCTGTGTGTCAGTGATTGCCGGGGCACTTACATTCTTCTGGTATGGTTATGGGCCATTTAGGGGGCAAAGTTTGCACTAAACCTGTCTGCCAAAATGTTGGCAATATCAGTTGGTTCATTGTATTTTGTGCCATTCTGCACTAACTCAGAGCAGAACTGAGAGTTTTCACTTAGGTTCTTGACATAGCTAAAGAACGCTTTGTGGTTATCTTTGGAGTCCTTGGCAATTTTTTTGTCGAAGCTAGCCTTGGATGATTTTTATGAGGGATCATAGTTTCTTGCTGATACTAATCAGGAATGTCTTTCCTTCTTGGGATTTTACTCTTTTCTGCACTAGTTCCCTCCTTCTATTGTATAGCTTGTTTATGGCAGGGGTCCACCAGACTGGTTTCTTTTTCTTGGAGGAGTAAGTCGTCTTGGTTTTGCTTGTGATAGCTTGATCCATGCATTCTTGCAGGTGCTCATAGAGTGCCTTTGTAAGGGATTCAGCAGCTTGGACAGCATTGTCCTTTAGCATGGGGACTGTGAACCTTTGCACCTCAGTCTTAAGTAACGTGAAGTTTGCTTTTGAAAAGTTTTTCACTGTGGTTTTCTTGATTGGGGCTGGGGGCGGAATGTGGATATCCAGAGTGATTAGTCTCTGGTCTGATCTAACCAGTGAGGGTTTGACCTCTGGTGTAGAACACCGGTTGCCCATGTTGGTGATGACCAGGTCCAGTATGTTGTCACCTCTGGTGGGTGTGTTGACCAGTTGATCCAGGGCATTCGAGTTTATAAATTCTAGGAAGCGTTGGGCAAGGGAGTTAGTACTTGAGTAGTTCTCCAAGTTAATGTTTGAGTAATTGAAATCACCCAATATTAGGCCATTTGGTAGGACCTTCATATATTCCAGTGTCTCCAGAAACATGGAATGTGGGTCCTGGGTCATGGTGGGTGATCTATAGCAAGTTATAATTTGAATTTCCAGTTTTGTCCGTTGTTAGTTGCACATGGATGATCTCTGAGGCATTGTGCTGTGCCACTAACCTGGAGGTGTGGGTATCCTTGATGAATATGGATACACCCCCACCTTTTGTGTTTCGGTCCAGGTTCTGTGGCCGAAAAGTATGGTATGAGTTATAGCCTGGTAGTGCTGGGGTGCTCTTTGGAGCCTTAAACCAGGTCTTTATTACTGCAAAGATATCAATGTTCTCCATACTGAGTAGTGCCTTGAGTGCATGCATTTTGAGGTTTAGACTTCTGGCGTTGAGTAGCATTATCCTCAGTTTTTGGTTACTATTTATCGTGGTGGGTTTGTCTTTTGAGCCTTGTCTAAAAAAAGCACTATGGGGGTGGAAAAAGCCTTGGCCATTATTCAAAAGCCTAAGGGTGGTAGGTGCAAGCCATCTCTTTTGAAGCAACGTGGCTTATCGAGCATGTCATCCCAGGTGGACAGATACTGGATCCCCTTTGAATGACACCAGAAACTTAGCCAATTATTGAAATTGATCATTTTTTCTTTATACTGTGGTATCATTCTTGGTGAGGGCAGGATGCTACTCAGGGTCAGGGTCATACCAGTCTGGGCTATGTGATCGGAGAGCTCTTCCATGTCTCTTTTATTGCAGTCCAGGGAGGTATGTCTCAGGTCATTCACACCAACATGGACAATGACAGAGTCGTATTTGTACTTGTTCTGGAGTGAGCTGAGTGCTTGTGTTATGTGACGGATCCTGGCACCCAACAGGCAGCTAACTGTAACCTTCTCCTTGTCCAGCCTAGGGACATCAGTGTGCCTGACTATAGAGTCGCCTATTACTAGTGTGTTGGGTATGTTATTTTGCCTTAAGGGCTGTGATTGCATGGCACACTGATTATGTGAAGTATGTGTTTCATGGTTTGTGATGGGGTGTGGAGGTTGCTTGGTGTCTGCTTTGGTGGTCTCTGTTGCTTTTGCAGATTTTTATTTAGAGCCTTCGAGTATGTTTTTGTGTATTTATGTGTGTTATTTGCCGGTGTTGGTTTAGTAGGTCTATGTGAGACTGGTGGTGTGTTGCAAGTATTTTCCTTCTCCTCTTGACTGTCAGTTCCAGTCTTAGGTTAACAGAGTTTTGCCTCCAGTTTGGCTGTATAATTGCATCTCTTGCATATATTAGTATTTGGTGGTAGGAGGAGAGGGTTGTCTGTGTACATGAGGCAGTTGTATCATTGCCTCAAAATGCCCAGATTCACCTGTTAGACTGGAGAGTACACCTGAAACTGCCCTTTGGACATGCCTGAATAGGTAAAGTGAGCTGTTTTACTGATTAGCTGGTAGGGACGAATAGAGAGCCTTGTCCTTCTGGCAGTATAGGAGGTCTAATGCTAGGGTTAATTTGTGCTTGCTATTAGTTTTGAGCAAGTGCTGTGCTGTGAAATGAATGGTTTGAGTGCTTAAGTTGAAAGTTTGTCTACAAGGGAAAAATTGAAGAGCAGACTTTGTGGAGCCAAGAATAGTTTAACCCTAGCTAACCGGCACTGCTCGGTGCGCAAAACTGCTCAAATGCGGTTTTTATAGTAGGGAAATGAAAGAGATATTAATTAGCCCTAAATGGCCAATAAACTACTAACTTCTGGGCTACAGCAAACAAGGCGCACAAATTTCAGAAAGAAACAGATCAAATAAACAGGCACAATAAGCCTTTAACCAGAAATTCCCAGCTCAGAAGTGCAGAATCTAGCCTCTCCTTCCACAAGAGTGCAGACTACAAACTTTCTTAATGTAAAATAACTGGCCTGAAGCCAAAGTTCTTAAACCAGAACTAATGCACTTTTAGAATAACAGACACTGTGCCATCAATCAGCAATTCCCAACTTAGAAGGATGTAACTTACCTGTCCTGCCACAACAATGCAGTCCACAAACCTTCTTAATGTAAAACAACTGGTTTGAAGCCCAAGTGTTTAAACCAAAAGGCTTAGAATAACAGTTACAATTTAATCAGGCAACTACCAAGCAGTAATAACTGCAGCAGAATAATACAATTGAGTACTTTTAAGATGAAGCACAAGCAAAATAAGGTAATAAAGTGGGAAGAAACACAATTACAGTAAAAGCAGATGAATAAAGTGCAATTTTTTTTAATATATAACAATAGAAAATGAGCAAACTGATTTAAACAAATTACCCAATTAACCAGTAAAAAAACTCAAAACAAAGCCCTGTTCCAGCAGTCTTCAATCTGACAAGTTCTAGCCGCACACTCCTGCCACGAGGGTGCAGAGGAACCTTCTCCAAAAAAGATGGCCTCAATTAGTGCTCAAGTTATACAAGTAAAGCTAGATTCAGCAGGCCTGAATCTAGTCTATGCTACAGCAGACAAGGTGCACCAATATCAGAAAAAAACAGTTCAAATGAGCAAGAAGAGTAAGCCTTTAACCAGAAATACCCAGCTCAGAAGGGTAGAATCTAGCCTCTCCTCCCACAAGAGTGCAGACCACAAACCTTCTTAATGTAAAATAACTGGCCTGGAGCCCAAGTGCTTAAACCAGAACTAATACACTTTTAGAATAACAGACACTAAGCCTTCAATCAGCAATTCCCAACTTAGAAGGATGTAAGCTACCTGTCCATTATCGTTTAATATTGGTGTTATTAAAGAATATTTCCAAGAAGGAGGAATTTTTTCATTAATTTGAATTTTGATAAGAATTTTGTGAAAGAAGGCTAGAATATTAGAAGGAAAGTGTTATTACATTTTAAAAATTATCCTATCTATTCCCAGGGATTTATTAGCATTTAATTTTTGAATTTTGTCTACATTTTCTTTGTAAGTAATGATTATATTTAAGTTGGCTTTTAAAGTTGATGGTATTATCTTAATATTAAAATGATCAAAATTAAAGGATGTGGTAGATGTATGATTATTAGTGTTAGCATTTAAAGTGGCGTGGCAAAATCTAAAAGCATCAAGAATTTATTCTGTGTCAGTGGTATTTTTTTTTTTTTGTTCTTTTATTATTATCTCTAAAATATTATTGGATTTTTGATTGAATCTTAGCTGTCCTAAAAACATTATGAATGTGTTTAGGAGATAGCAGATAAGAGTTCAATTTTATTCTAATTCTAGATTTGTTCTATGTGTTAGAATATCAACATTTTTTTATTTAAAGTTTCTATTTCTTATATATTAGATTTATTATTTTTAATGTCTTTAGATTTGACTACAAGGAGTTAATTTTATTTTTGTACCTTGTTAAAATCTTTCCAAAAATGTGGGCTTTTAGTGAACCCTATATCATAATAATATCTATGCCCAATGTATTATTACATTCTAAAAATGCATTAAATTCTGAATTCAGCCAAGATTTGAATTCTTTAAGCTTAATTATGTAGATGGGAATTCTAGTTGATAATGATAATCTTTTGAAATTGGTTTATAAGTTTAAAATGAGAGCATTGTGGTTAGAAATGGAACATGGAGTTATGATAAAATGTGATGTTCTGGTTAAGTCATGTGAGATTAGAATTCTCTCAGTTCTTGTCCGTGTGCCATGCCTATAATCTTGATGAGAGAATAGGAGAGAATTAGAATCTTTTTAAAAGTGTCCTTTAGATTAAGATATTCTATCCAAATATTTAATACTTTAGCTGTGGAGGTTAAGTTTAATTTCCTTTTCTTACTAGTATCAGAATATTCTATAATGCAGTTGAAATCCCCATCTATATTTTCAGCTTTACATTTATATATTATTTTATCTAGAAGTCTCTTAGCAAGAGTTGAACCTAAACCTGGAAACTAGTAAAGATTGACCAAAGTCCATAATCTATTATTAAATTTAAAGATTATTTATTTACTGCATTTGTTTACTGGGAAAGTTCATTGGACCTGAAATGAGTCCGTTTTCAGTGGATGCCAAGGGAGAAAAGCTCCACATGTAATTACATACAAAGAAAAATTATACACAAACAATACAGAGTATATAAAGTAGAGCACATTAAATAGAGTCATAACCACATATAATAATTCGGTAATAACATTACATAAATTGATAATAACAGTGAAGAATTGTTTAAAATCATAGTGCATGTGTAGGAATAGAAGTTTTAAATATTAAGTAAGATTATTAGTAGAGAGAGGAAACTAGCTTAAAGGGTAAAAGAAGGAGACAGAAGGCTTAAAGTAGGGATAGCACAGGCTAAAGTGACAGCAGAAGGAGCTGATATGAGAAAAAGAAGGGGAAAATAGACTAGGGAAGATAGACTAGTTGTAGACTGAGGAGGAGTAGGATCTTGGAAGGGGGTCAAGTTTTGGGGTTGTCAGTAAGGGTGCAGGTGCATATCCAGTATGAGAGTTAAAGTTTAAGGGATTTTTTAAAAGCAATGGGATTACTGATAGTTCTAAGTGAAGGAGGGAGATTATTTCATAGCTTGGAGACAGTAAAAGAATACATCATTTGAGCTTAGGTTTATGCGTGTTTAATGGCATTTTGTTTTCTGACCGTAGGTTTCAATTAGGATAGTATATGGTCACAATGCAGGAGAAGGGTAGGCAGGCTGCTGGGTAGTAAATAAGTTTATGGGCAGTAGTTAGTTGTAGGTATATGAGGTGATGGGGGAATTCTAGACAGTTTAGTTGATGTAGTGTGGAATAGTGGTGGGTAGAGAATTTAGCATTTGTAGCAAATTTGACAACTTTATTGTAACATGAATTGAGTTTATTTTCAGAGAGGACTGAATATTGGTTAGGGTGGGGGTACCATATAAGAGTGTTGGAAGTAGGAATGATGAGGCAAGTGCCTTTTTTGCAGAGAAGCTAAGAAAGTAGTTGTGCCTATAAAGGGCTCCTTTTTGATTTTTTTATGTTGTTATATATATGAAGGGCAAAGGTTAAGTTGTTGTCAATGATGACACTGAGTAATTTGGTATTGGATTACTTCAATAACAGTATTATTTTGGGAATGAACAGAGAATTTAGGCTTATCAACTAGGCTGGATTTTTGGGGGGTAAATATGATGAGTTTAGTTTTATTGGGGTTAAGGGCAAGATGGTTCTGTGATATCCAGTGATAGAGGGTCACAATAGAATAATTCCAGTGACAGGGAATTATAATTGTAATACAAAAGGAGTTGTCTATGTGGCCTTGTGCCAATCATGCTGTGCATATTATATAGGAAAAACAGAAAAGAAGTTAAAAAAGTGAATTTACCAACACATTTATGTAATTAGGAGACAAGATAAAACAAATGCCTTATTTAGACATAGCATAAATTGTAAAGATTTAAATAAATTCCTCTTCTGTGTATTGGAAAAGGTAGGTAGACAGGAGGGGTGGGGGGGGGTAATTAGCTCTGTTTTTTAGAATACAGTGAAACACACTGGCAGGTGTTGTTGAATGCTACAGTTTTTCATGGTATTAATGACAGGATTTCTCTAAGGAGCTTGCTTCATTTAAAGGCAGATGAGATTAGATGAAAATGGTTTAAGTGGTTGAACATAGACACAATTAAGTTAGTATATATATATATATATATATATATATATATATATATATATATATATATATATATTTTTTTTTTTTTTTTAACAGATGAAATGTTTATTATATATGTGTTTTTATAGGAGAATTATTTATGTATTATACATAGTAACATATTTTTAAAATAACATATTAATGTGTTTTTAACTTGAGAGCATATTTAACTAATTAATTCATTTAAGTTAATTGATTGTGATTAAGCAATTGAATTGTATATAAAAAGGAGGGGGAGTGTGTAAGGTTTTGTATCTGATGAAGTTCCGTTTGTATTGAGTGTGAATAAAGGGAACAAAAGTGCTTATAACCTTACTCTGTCTGGTGTCTGGTTCTTTTCAAGGAGAAGGTATCCTGTGACATCTTTTTGTTGAATTATTTGCTTCATGTGTTTTACTATTGTGATATTGGTGTGCATTGGTACACAGGATACTTGATCAAGGAAAGACTTTGACACTTTTTTGGAAGCTGTCTCTGAAGAGAGAGAAAGCACAAGCAAGTATTTTTTGTGAACTATTGACTTTGATACTTTTTTGGAAGTTGGCTCTGAAGAGAGAAACTACAAGCAAGTATTTTTTTTTTTTTGTGAATTATAGACATTGACACCTTCTGGGAAGCTGGCCCTGAAGAGTGAAACTACAAGCAAGTATTTTTTGTGAATCATAGACCTTGACACTTTTTGGGAAGCTGGCTCTGAAGAGAGAAACTACAATCAAGTGTTTTTTTGTGAATTTTAGACTTTGATACTTTTTTAGAAGTTGGCTCTGAAGAGAGAAACTACAAGCAAGTATTTTTTGTGAATTAGAGACCAGTGTTTACTGACAAGTTCCTGGCAATGGATAAGTCTGTGGACAATATTAATAATGATGACAGCGTACGCCTTACACAGCTTTTGGCTTTAATTTCCTAAATTAATACTAAAGTTGATTTAGTATTTTCTAGTAGAGCAAAAGAAATGCATACTGCTACAGAAATGAATGTTAGTAACTGTATTGCTGTTGAAAAGTCTCCTGGTGAGTTGCAAGAAGCTAGAATATCCTACTCGGGGGCAGTACTGAGAGATGTGAATGCCACTGGAGTAGGTGAAGTGAATGGAAAAGGCTTGCAAGCAATGGGTGATGGAGAATTCCTCTCCTGGCTGAACAGGGAACCGATACCATTGTGGGATGGATTCGGGGGCCAGCCAAGAGAAGGTGATGATCTTGTTTACAATTATAAACATAAAATTTATAAATTGGAAAAAAACCCTGTAAAAATTCAGGGGATTACAGCTTGACAACAAGTTTTTCGAAGACTGTATCGGCCTGGGAAGAGTACCGAAGGGGCTAAGAATCTGTAAGTTCCCTAATAACATTCAGAGTGATTCAGTTCTACACCGGGAACTTTTAGAACTGTTTGACCGGATAGGCATTGACTTTATGCGGTTACTAATTAAAGACAATGCTAGAATAATGTGCAATTTGAAAGATGAAATTGTGACATTACAGAGAGAAATAACTGCTGATAGCCTCTTTGAGACAAACAAACGGGTTTATTCCACCATCTTCCCGAGGGTTGAGCAACACGAAAATAACATTAAAAAGAAAAAAGAGAAGAAGCTGAAAAGAGACCAGGAGGAATACGAGCAGAAGAGGGCGTACCCAATTACAGGTGCAGGTGGTCAACCAAGAGTTTCATTCGTAGAAACAGATGAAGAAGTTGTGGAAATTTTGCCAGGAGATGAGGTTGATGAACCGGAGGTGTATGGTGAGAAAGGGACTGGTTTATAGCAGGATTTACGACCATTGCCAAGAAGGTCTGCAGGGCTGAAAAGCAAGTATGGTTCCTGGACACCCAGAAGCAACAACAACAAAAAACAGTATTGGAGAGACTATTGTGTACAACAAGGGGGTCAAAACAGAAGGAAGGGGAGACCACCACCACCACAACCATTCTACCAACGGTAAGACCATCTCAGTTTGTTGTTAATGACAACTTGAAGTATTTTTCTAACTGTTTTAGTACTGACGTGATGCATAAGACTGTGTGGGGAAGATCGATTATACAAGAATCCACAGTAAAACAAAACATTGGTGGAAATGACAGCACTGAGTGTTATACTGACTTTCCTTGTACTATGCTGTTTCAAGAGAATGTTACTGATACCTGGGACATTGGAAATGGACTGAATATTATAAATGAAAGTTTTAGCAATAAGGCCTCATTGTTACAGTATGCTGTAGAATGTAATGATTTATCTAATGAAGCATGTCTTAAGGAACTGTATAATAATTTTGATGTAAATATGGAAAAGCATTGTGTTGAGATTACACATGAGACATGCTGTGATGAATCTTTGGGGAACAAACAAAATCTAGATGTATTGAACATAACCAATGAAGGAAACGATATATTTTTGCAGCATGATTTTGAGTTTAACAATGTCCCTGCTGAAACTATGTATAATGACAATAGTAATAATACAGGGAACAGTAATGACACTAATGAAAATGGAAATGCTTGTATTCTGGAATATAAGGGCCTTAAGATTTATAACTACAGTGGAATCATATTAAATAACACCCATGCAGAACTATTTGTAAAGGGGTTTAATTTTATCCCTAAGAAACAGAATTATATGGTTAACACCATTTTAGATTTAAAAATGTTTGCAAGGGCCATAAATTTAAAATTGGTAATGCAGAATGGGAAGGAGAGTGATGTAACCAGAGTAATCTTAAAAAGAAAAAGTACTTATAACCCCCCCCTATTACCACCAGTGACCCTTTTCGAAAGATTGAATGAAACAGAGTACAGGAATTTAATAGGGAATAAGACTAGACGGATTAACCAGAATTTAACAAAAGACGAACAACAGGCATTGACAGAGTTAATGAGGAACCAAGAAGTAAGCATCATGAAGCCTGATAAGGGGGGAGGGGTGGTTGTAATGGAACATTATGACTATACCACTAGAATGATGAAATATTTGAATGACAGTTCCTCCTTTAGTGCAGCATCACTGAATGAGGTTAACATCTTTAATGCTAGATTAGACATGATTTTGGAAGAACTCTTCCAGGAATATACCTTTAGTGAAGATGAGGTGAGATACTTAAAGGTGAACAATCCTATAACCCCAGCCTTCTTTGGGATTCCCAAAATTCATAAATCATTAGGGGATCCACCAATGAGACCCATAGTGGCAGGAGGTGGGAATAAAACAGAACCTTTAGCAAAAATGCTAGATTTCCATTTAAAAGGATTTTTGAGGATAAAAAAAACATGTCTTGAAGGACTCTTGGCATTTATTACAGTGTATGGCAAAGAATGAGTTCAAGGAAGAAGTTATTTTCTTGATTATTGATATTAAGGACCTTTTTCTTTGTATCCCACATGAAGAAGGAATGGAATATTTTCAGGAAGTACTAAGGGAAGGAACCAGATTTTCAAGGGATACGGTGTATGTCTTAGCTACCTTCATGGAATTGGTTCTGAAAAACAATTTTGTGTGGTTTCAGGGGGAATATTTCAAGCAAACCCGAGGTGCAGCAATGGGTGCAGCAGTAGCCCCTATATTTGCTAATATTGTTCTTTGGTATTGGGAAACCAAATTTGTGTTAAATTCAATGTTTAGGAAAAATATCTTTAGATATTATAGATTTTTGGATGATATTCTAATATTATGGGAAGGTGGGTTTGATGAGGCAGATGATTTTTTGAACTATATCAATGCCACTACTGATTTTTTGAATTTTACTAGTAAAATTGAGAAAGAAGCAGTTAATTAAAATAGAAGGGATGGATGTTATGAATCATGTATATTAGGAAGCCCACCCATTCAAATAGTTATCTGCACTTTGAGAGTGACCACCCCATTTGGCAAAAAAGAAATTTGGTAAAGGGCCAAATGATTAGAATATCAAGACTAACGACAGATGACAACAGGTTTAAAGATCAAATGGTAGAGTTAAAGACTATGCTGGCAATAAGGGGTTACCCAGCTAGTGTCCTAGAGGGACAGGAGAGTTATGTAACAAGCAGGAGAGAAGATTTTTATCCCCCATTATTGAAGAAACCTGAGAGTTTGTTGAATGTTAAGAAGACAGAAGAGGCAACTACTTGCTGTGTGCTAACATATAATGAGGATAGTGTAGAGGTCCGTAAAATGGTGGAAAAGAACTGGAATTGTGTTTTTGGGGCATATGAATTAACTGAAAAACTGGGTAATAATCCAAAAATAGTTTTCAGAAGAGGACCCAATATTAAGAACTTATTTTAAAGGAAGAAAGACAAAGATAGGATTCCATTAGGTAATATGAGGAAGTGCAATGGCTGCAGGGAATGCAGGTATATCTATGAATGTAGGAATACAGTGATAGAGGGTCACAATAGAATAATTCCAGTGACAGGGAATTATAATTGTAATACAAAAGGAGTTGTCTATGTGGCCTTGTGCCAGTCATGCTGTGCATATTATATAGGAAAAACAGAAAAGAAGTTAAAAAAGCAAATTTACCAACACATTTATGCAATTATGAGACAAGATAAAACAGATGCCTTATTTAGACATAGCATAAATTGTAAGGATTTTAAAAAATTCCTCTTCTGTGTATTGGAAAAGGTAGGTAGACAGGGGGGGTGGGGTGGGTACTTGGCCCTGTTTTTTTAGAATACAGGGAAACACACTGGCAGGTGTTGTTGAATGCTACAGTTTTTCCTGGTATTAATGACAGGATTTCTCTAAGGAACTTGCTTCATTTAAAGGCAGATGAGATTAGATGAAAATGGTTTAAGTGGTTGAACATAGAACCAATTAAGTTAGTATAAATATATATATATTTTTTTAACAGATGAAATGTTTATTATATATGTGTTTTTATAGGAAAATTATTTATGTATTATACATAGCAACATATTTTTAAAAGAATATATTTTTAAAAGAACATATTAATGTGTTTTTAACTTGAGAGCACATTTAACTAATTAATTCATTTAAGTTAATTGATTGTGATTAAGCAATTGAATTGTATATAAAAAAGGGGGGGGGAAGTGTGTAAGGTTTTGTATCTGATGAAGTTCCGTTTGTATTGAGTGTGAATAAAGGGAACGAAAGCGCTTATAACCTTACTCTGCCTGGTGTCTGGTTCTTTTCAAGGAGTAGGTATCCTGTGACATCTTTTTGTTGGATTATTTGCTTCATGTATTTTACTATTGTGATACTGATGTTCTTTTCAAGGAAGGAAAGGACCAGTCTATGTCTTCAGTTATAGGCAGCAAATTATTGTTTTTAAAAAATGTAGAGGCGTCTTCCAGATTGTTAATGATTCTAGTTTCATTAGATAGTTGTATTTTTATTTTAGCTGGAAATAATATCTAAGATTTTAGTCCATTTTTTCTTAAAGCTTTTGTCAAATCTAATAAGATTTTGATTTTATTTTAATGGAACTTTCCTCCAAGCTGACTTAAGTATCAGTTCTTTATCTGTATAAAATAAACATTTTATAATAATGGACCTTAGTGATGATGCTGATGAAGAAGGAAAGGGTTTGCCTATGGCTCTATGCGCTCTTTCAGTGGTGGATGACAAGCCTTCCTGGAGGTTTAAAAATTCAGGAAACCAAGAGTTTAAAAAGGAAATTAAATCCTCACCTTCTGTTTTTTCAGGTAATTCAAAGATTCTTATATTGCATTTCCTTTTTTTGTTTTCCAGCTTCTCTATTTTGTTTACGATCCAAGTGTTTTGTTTTACTAAGAAATCCGATTGTACTTCTTCCTCTTTCAGTCTGCCATCAATGTTATTTAGAGGATTCTCCATTTCAGAGATTTTTGTTTGCTGTTCAAACATTTCCTTAAAATCCTCCATATGCTTGAAACAACCCTCCCTCGGGTTTTCTAGGTTATTTTGAATTCCATCCATTTTCAGAGCTAATTCTTGTAGAGTTGAAGTTATCTGTAAGTCCTTTTTCAGCGAAGTTGCAGCCCATGAGTGTTTAGAATTACTCATTTTCCCTCAGGAAACTAGTCTCTAAATAATTTTGACAGAAAAGCTTTTATAAAACTTCTTTAAATTTGGAAAACAAAAAATAGATAAATATATATAAATCTATGTATTTTTTAGTAAATACTTTTTTCCTGTATTTTAAATCAGTTCTACAGAGCTCTTAAAAATGCTGCTTTCAGTTGATTATCTAGGCTCTGCCCCTCAACAATATTTTTTGAAGGGGAAGGGTGTGATTTCATGCACATTGTACACAAGATTAGACAGAATAATCATTAATCATAAAAACCTTGTAGCATTCTATACAACACCAATTCATGTTTTAAGTACATTAGATATATGTTTATCATTTGATTAATGCTGTTGTAGCCTTAGCTACATGGGTTATATCCTGCCTAGGATACAATTGCTGGTCAGCTTCCAGAGCTTAAGTGCATCTTCCACCCCCCCCCCCCAGAGCATTAAGAGCTTGAGCATAGGTGGAGAAAATCTGCTGTCTGGGTACCAAGCCCTTAAGAGCTTTCCTGCCACCAAAGATCACTCCCCTTGTGGACTCTCAAGGACCAAATGTTAGCTAGCATTTCTCCATTGCTGAACAAATGTATTCTCTTTAGAAAAAAGGAAAACTTCTACAAGCTTTTTTATGACTTAAACAGTATTTTTAAGTAAATCTGTTTTATGCTAGGTATTTAATTTTTATTTGAACTGTCGCACGACTTTTCAAACATTTGTTGGAAGACTGTGGTTCTTTTATTATTTTTAGAATATACTTTGCTTATTTTAACATTTACTCTAATTTTCTTTGAGAAAACATTTATACATTGTGTTCACAGGGTGGAGTAAGTATGTGTCACTACATTTTTAAGAGGAAAACACTACTTTATTGATATTTTTTTACTGACAGCTGCTGGCAGTTTTACCCTGACTTCAGGCTCCCTTCTCGGCTTTACCCTAGAATAATTTACTGATTCTGTTCTTTCTTGCTGTGGCCACAAGAAGGAGAAGAGGAAGGAGTGGAGAATGTTGCCTAATCAGACAAGGAAGCCTGTTCCCTGGGGTGATGTCCCTGAGCAGTCCACCTGCTTCAATGTAGATTCCTGCTGAAAAGAAGCAGAAATTTAAACATTTTCCTGTCCCTGATACTTTAGACAGGAATGATGTACTAGGCTTAGCTCAGGGTTTAATTGAGGGTCTTAAGCATTCTCAGTCTGGATTTACTGGTAAGATAAAAATGATTTTTTTTTCTTTCTCTGAGGATTCCCAGTGTGAAGAACTGGGAAATGACTGAAATGGAACAAGTTCTGTTTTTTTTCTGCTTAGGAAACTGATTCTGATTTTTATAAGAGCATTTATTTTGATTGTATCTTGGAAGAATTATTTTCTTTTTCTAAACTATATTTAGGATGAACAGCTATTTCAGTGGAAACATAATGACATTTCAATTTCCTTGAAAAAATATGATTTATTACAAGTAGACTTTCCTTAACCTAGCCCCATTTCTCCAGTTCTTCCAAATATGAAGGATGTTTTTGTTACAGCTGCAACATGCCTAACAGACAGACTGCAGCCCCTAAGAAGGCAGATGGATTGTATAAAATTCTTAAATCTTACACATTTTTATTTTCTAATCTCAGATCTGACCTTACAGTGATTCTGCAACTAAACATTTAATAAATGCTGCCCACCCCCAATAAGGGTGAGAAAGTTTTGGGAAAAGAATGCATTCCTATACTGTTTTTTTTTTTTTTTTTGATTCATAATTGTCAACTTCATGTTTTGTTTGTTTCATTAGAAAGAATGAGGAATATTATTGCAACTTTTCCTTCTTCTTTGAAATATGCTTGTGACTCCATTGATGTCTCTTCCAGAGAAGCAGCTACCGGGTCTGTTATAAGAAGGTTTGCATGATTACATTCTCAAATTTTGCCTGAGGATTGGAAAGCTTAGATTTTGAATTTTCCCCTTGATAGTGATGTTATTTTTGGACCATCTGCTGCTTAACCTTGAAAACGTGGATTGAATGAGGGAAACTAATTGAATGGGTGACTCAGATTTTTCAGCTTTCATTCTCTAAGTTCATCCAAACACAAAGAAAAGCACTGTGGAGATGCAGGAATTGCCACATACACAACGAGGATCCAAATATAGCTTTATTATCGATACACTTGAAGTAAAAATAAAAAAATATAAAATGAATAACTGGTTTACTGCATTTTTGTCTCTTTACTGAGACTTCATCAGATCCAAATTATGCCTACAAATAGCTATTCCATTTAAATACTGTTTTAACTCAATTAGTGTATTACTTGTAACATGAACTAAACATGAACCCCTTAATGCCCTTCTAATAATATATTATTGACAGATACTGTGGTCCTATCAATTCCTATTATACTAAAAATCTAATTGAAAACTATTATTAAAAAACATATGTTAAATTATACACATTCCCCGGGATTCATGAACCTTGCGCCAGGCGCCAGCATAGCGTCGGCGTTATAACGCCAAATATGGCTGCTTAGCGATTCAGGTATGAATGAATTCCACGTGCACTACCGGGCGTGGCGCCGACCGCCCCGCCCGCGTAGGTATGCAAAACACACTGTGTGCGGTATTGCACCATGCAAATGAGGGCAAATAGCGATCCACGGGCGAAGCGAAGGTGAAGGGCACGCAATGTAAACCAAAAACGTTTACATTTACCCAAACATACCGCAGGTGTAACGGAAGGCTGTCAAAGTCAGGTATCATATAGGTGCAATATGCCAAAGTGGAAAGGCAGGGAGAAAGTGCAAAGAAAATATGCACAAAAAGTAAAATGACATAAATGGCACGACGTGAAAGCAACAGCAGACCCCGGATATGTGCACAGAAGTTGTAAAGCAATGAAATAATATGACAATGTCCAAGAAGAGCCGTAGAACCCAAATCAGCTGCACAGCCACCACACACCATAGTACGTATGTAAAGCTGCAACCCCAGCGCAATGGTTGTCGGCGAGTGGTGGCGGTGTCCGCTACCGTAACCAGGTATTAGTAGTCAATTCCATGCAAATGAGGCAGATAATAGTGAATCGCGAAAACGGCGCCAGCGTAAGGATGGAGCAAACGGCGAAGCGGTACTACACCGAGGAGTGGCTTACACGAGATACATGTCAACCACAGAGGGTGCCACCGGAGGAAGGATATTGGAGGACAGCAAATCTGGCGTGTACAATGCACATCTCAACATCTTGACTGGCGTGTTAGGAAATAGTTGAGCTGAGACTACAGAACGCGCCAGACAAATGCATGTGCACGAGGATGACTACGCTCCCTAAACCAGTCATGTGACGCCTCACCGGGCAACAACCAGGGATATAGGAAGGTAATGCGGAGAATACGAGGAAATGCGGAAGCAGTGTAAATGGATCCGTAACGGCAATTAACACCAATCAATGCAGGAAGGCAAACACCGGCAGCTGATAAGTCTGCATGCAGACTCCTGCAGAAATCGAAAGGGGAGGCATATGAGTGCAAAGATAGTAGGGATGTAGAAATGCAAAGAGCAAAGAACCGAAATAGCACAGCCAAGTACAGAGGTAGCATAACTGCGGCTGCAGATAAAATGCATCATATGCCATGTGCCTGCAGGATGCAGTAATGTAAGATGCCAGGCGAAGG
>NC_056749.1:66415216-66434707 GCF_019279795.1 Protopterus annectens | reverse complement strand
GGTCTTTGGGTTTCATCAAATCCATGTCCTTTTGGAGATGAAGGGAACCCTCTCCCTCATCAAAATCCATGTCCTCTGTGACAGATTCTTCAGGAGAATCAAGGTGTTTCCTCTTACACAATTTCTTCTGAGGAGTCTCTTCAGTGGGAGCATCTGAAGAGGATTTGGAAGAGGGTAGACCTTTGGCAGATAACTCTTGCGACCTTGGAGCTCACTGTCCAGGGGTGGAGGTTGGTGGTAGCTCTCATAAAGCAAGGGTCAAGGGGTGAGACACCAGTAACACAGAAGCCACCTGAGATGAGGCAGTGGCCAAAGCTCTTTCCATAGCTTGAAAGGCAGGTCCCCCTGAGGAGGAATGACAAGCCCAAACTGAGGCAGACAAACTCAGAACTGGGGTTACACCCAGCCCCAAGAGACCAACCTGAAAAGTGATATGAGGTGCTGTAGACAGGGGCATTATGGGTAGATTATTAGCTAGGGAGTTTTTTGGCTGACACGAGCTATATAATGGATGGATTGGGTCCAAGGAAAGGAACCATAACCTAGAAGTCAAGAACAGATGAAGATTGACATCATCAGATCTTATGTCTGGTGGCACACTTTCTGATATCCTGGTATAGTTGAGTAATGTACTAATAAATATAATACAAGATGCAACAAATGACACTAAAGAGGCATGTTAATTTACATTCTGTATTCTTATAATGGTCCAGTAGTGTGCTAATTGACATGCAATAGCACCCAGGACATGCTATGTTATAATCAAAGTGTAAAATAATATCACTTTTTACATATATAAAGGGTATAATTGGAATGATATCAAATAATTAGAGTAACACACTTTTACATGTTAAACCTTAATCATGCATAATTGTCATTCTTTCAATGCAAGTTTATATACTATGTCTTCTCTAAAAAATGACTGCTTGCACTGAACATCTCAGATGAATAGTGCTTGCCAAATCATTAAATTGTTATTTCTTTAAGTGCAATGGCTTTTTGGTGGTTGAGATACTTTGAGATGTTTTTTTGTTTTTTTTGGTGGTTTGGACGGGTTTGAGGGATTGATATGTGGTGTGGAGGTGGTTTAGTTTCACTTGTGAGTGTTTCTGTGTGAACTGCAACTGATGGATTGTTCATTTTCAAGCCCTTATCAAGAAACCTGGCCTGAATAAAACTAGAATCATGAGCACTTTTATGATGCTGCAGAAGTTCTAATATTCTAAGAACTGTTCACATTACTTCTTCCCATCTAAAAGTAAATGATCGTAATATTTTGATTCATATGCTAAGATATCAAAGAATACAGGTTAGATAAAAAGTAAAACAGAGTGAATTGCATTCTAAACCACTGTCAGGTCTTACATAGCTTTGACTGCTTGCTACTGATAGCATACTTGGCTTGCAATTGCACATAGGAAAATTATACTATGTTATACACAAAATATAAAAAATATAGGTTCTTACATACATAAAATATGTTATTGTAATGCAATCAAATAATTAGAGTAACATTCACTCCTTTACAAGTTAAACCTGGATCACACATAACTGTCATTATTTTAATGCAAGTTGATATTCTAGGTTTCATTTAAAAAAATGACAATCTGCTTCTAATTAAACATCTCATACAAATAATGTGTACTGAATCATTAAATGATATTTCTTTAAATACAATAGCTTTTTAGTGGTTAGCATAGCTTGAAATGTTTATACTGTTTTTTAGTGCATTGGAAGGGTTTGAGGGATTGATGTATAATGTAGAGGTGGCTTGGATTCAATCATGGATGTTTTCTGCATGAATTGTAACTGATAAACTGTTCATTTGCAAGCCCTTGTCATGAGGACCAGCTTGAAGCAACTTAATTAGAATCATGAGCACTTGTGTGATGCTGTGGGAGTTCTAAAATTGTAAGAACTGTCCAGGTTACTTCTTGTCTAAAAGTAAATAAACATAATATTTTGAATCACATGTTAAGATGTCAGTGAATACAAGTTAGATAATAAGCAAAAGACACTGAAATGCATTCTAAATCACTGTCCGTTATTGAATAATTTTGAATGCTTGTAGTATAGCAAAAGGATAGTTTATACACTAGCCTATAGAATGACACTTCAGATAAAACATTTAGGACTGTGTTTTTCTGTTATTGTCTCTTTTTAATGATAACAAAGCTTAACATCTCAAAAAAATTCATTATGCAAAGTCTGAATCTTAAAAGGGAAGATTTTCAGATGTTTGTTCAGATACTATCAGAAATAACATTTAAGGAAAAAATAGGACTGATTATAACAGAAGTATTAGATTAAAGGGTATCAAACATTTAAGGGTAAATATAAATGTTCTATTACATGACACTCTGCACAAGGATTATAGCTAAAATACAAAACCTACGAACACAGTAATAGTACAAGACATAGGGCAGGATTCACGAATCCTCCATGTGAGGCTGCAGTTAAACGGAGTGATGTCAGCATGCTCTGCATATTCATGAGAGCATGCTGAATCACACCCAAGGCTAACATGGTCCGTGTAAGACAGTAGGGGGTGTGTCTGTAGGCCGAGCCCTGTAAGCGGACACGCCCCCAGAACAGTAAAAGTGCCCAAAGTAAACACCCACGACAGAGTCCATGGAAATGTGAATAAACACAACACAACACATGCCCCCACAGACTATGAACAGAAAATATATAAATGAACATGTTATAAATTCTTTTTAAATCATAAAGATGTTTGCCCATGAGTGCGCTCGTTTGCATGGGCGTGCCCGTAGCGCAGCTACAGTGAGCAGTCAGTGGAAAAGCATATAAAAACTAAATATGCAAACTAAGCCAAGAAGCAATAGCGTAGAGGTAGAGATATTGGCTGAAGAGCAGGCATTCATGGTTCGAGCCCCCACAACACCAATTTTTATTTTTAGCAAAATAAGCACGAAACAAGTCCCTGACAAACATGTACAAATAAAATCACATTTTATGTAAAATGTAATGAAATAGCCCATTTATAATGAAGAACTGTGAGGTAACAAAACAATAAAAAATGCCAGATGTGCCCATAGCTGAGCTACAGTTTAACAGGGTGAGTGCATCTGCCCGTAGGTGAGCAGTGGTTTAACTGGTGCAAAATGAGTGCCCGTAGCTGAGCAGTGGTTTAACAGGTGCAAAATGAGTGCCCATAGGTGAGCAGTGGTTTAACACACTGAAACTATGTGCCCCTAGCTGAGCTGAGCATAATATGCGTGCTGATAGCCAAATGAGGCTTAAACCAGCGTACCCCGTTTGCGCAGAGCTGTGCACCGTGCAAACAAGCTAACCGACGGGCAACGTTGAGCAAGCCATATCAAAACTGCCTTTACACAGACACACCCCTCAGCTTGTCTAGACAGTCATAAAAAATAAAAAGTAGGGCCAGGTTCAAACCCAGGATACTATACACCATAGTCAAGGTACTGAACCCGTAAGCCATGACAGCAGTACCTATAAATGCAATAGTAGCAAATATACAGGAATGAATACAAACTGGAGCATGACAATGCAGGTTTAGTGAAGTTGATTCAATTCCAAAATGGCCAATCACAGATATGTGCGGGAAAAACGGCCTATATAAGCCCCATAGGCGGGAATACACAGCATAAACGATTGTAGAACTGACTTGCAGCCAGAATGACAGGAGTAGGTGAGGGTAGTTGCTTTCGAGCACAGAGGTGGGGTGTTGAGGTGTCCAGGTACATGGTCTGGCTCCTAGTCCACAATCATGAGGCCCAACTCATGCAGGGCCAGGTCCTGTGGGGAGCATATAGGGCTGAGACGTGGGACTGGTTGGCTCATGATCTCACCAATGCCACAGGGATTCCAAGGACTGGTGAGCAGGTCCGTCACCACCATGCGGACCTGAAGAGACGCAAGCAGGACCAATTGAACCTTTGGATCCAGGAGGCCCGGCAAATGCCCAATGCCCCACTACTGAGTAAGTTACATTTAATTATATATGTAAGAAATTAAACTAGCTGATATTATGGAGATGTGTATTCCAATATTACTTCATTTATATTACAGCTGCAGGTGTCCGTTCTGTGAACCGCAGAGCCTATGGTGATAGACTGGTGTGGTTGCGCCACCAGGCAGGTCAGTAAACCACTCCCAGTAACTGTAAAGAAATATAAAAGTATGACAGTTAGCAATAGAGTGCAGTGTAGTCACTAAGTAATAAAATGTGCAAGTAACAGTGTAAAAGTGTTTGCAAGTATTGCTTAATTACAAAAGTGTGTTGCAGTCTGTAATCCAAAACAGAAAAATGAAAATGTCTGAAATAAATTCTGAAATAAAGATGCCCCACCTGTAATAAAATAGTACACAACCTGCAGCAGGCTGAAAGGTACAGCTGCAGAAGGTGATCAAATCACATGTGTGAAATATATCCCTGTTGAAATACTGAAACATGACAGAAGTGAGACTGCTGGAAAGGATTGTAATAACTACAGGTAAAACATGTCAATAAAGCCTAGAAGTAAGTACCATTCCTGAATAGTAAAATGAAAACAAGTGAGAGGGTGTGAGAAAGTGTCATGAATCCAGCAATACAGTAGTAATAACCCCTGAATAAAGTATACTGCAGTCAGTACAGAATGAAATGCATGTGAGAAGCAAAACCAAACAGCGAAATCTGTTCAAAGTGTTGCTGCATCTGGAATGTGTATCCCAAAATCTGGATATGTTGCTCTCAGTCTGCAATATGCAGATAGTATGATTGTCTGATATACCAAACATCCACACTTGTCTATAGCTATATAAAGCAAATGTAGCAGGATGATGTAGCTGAACAAAGCTAGATATGAATGTGTATGAAGAACAATAAAATGTATAAGTAGCAGTAACAGTCCTATCACCAAGTTGAAGTAGTTATCATATAGGAAACTGTAGTTAGAACAGTAGTGTGCATATATGTGCAGCTATTAGAAATGTACAGCATATGTATTGGTATTCGAAGGTGTTAATATTATTTTCTTCACCCCACCCTATAACCACATATAACCCATTCCACATGAAAATGGTATGTGCAATCACAATTAACACCCCTGGACATTTGTCCTGATGGGTCATATATATTTGCATGTCCGTTGATGCATCTGCCCTGTTCATACATCCAAACCAGATGGCCTGTTGCCATCAATCAACCCTGCATATTGTTGGACTGTGTATTGCTGTTCAGATTATGCATGTGTTATGCTCGCTGTTCAATGGTGTGAATATCTGGGTGTTTGGTTAATGGGAATACTAATGCATGCTGTTACAACTAATTGTGAATGGTATTATATGTCACTAACCCAAACTGTCATGACATAATGCAAAACATAGGACGACAGGGAAGGTGGGTTCCAGTGGACCCACCTCTCCCACCTCAGCTGGCGAGTGCACCTGGCACTAGTGCCCAGTCTGGACCCTCCTCCGGTGGCCCTGTGCCACCTGCGGGTGGAAGTGCTGCAGGGGATGGGGCTTGTCCCCCCTCCGCAAGTGTGGCCGGAGGAGAACCACCACTCACCCTCCGTAGTGTCCAGACTGTGGTGCGTAGGGAGATCCAGGACTCTGTTCTTGGGCCTCTACGCCAGCTTGAGGCACAGGTGGCACAACTTACGGGCATGCCTGTTGCCCGGCCCTCACAGCCCCCAGCACAGCCCCGTCCTGGACAGTGAAGGAACAGTGGCAACTACCTGTGGGTGCGGATATCAGTTCCACTTTTGCCATCTGTGGGCTCATGGGCTCTGGATATCCAAACCTCCGTCCCCGTCAATTGTGTAACCCCCCCACATGTGTCATACACCGCACCTGTATGCGTCTTGTTTGTCTTGTCTATTGACCTACCCAACCTACCTCCCCAGCTATACCGACTTCCCTCACCTGACATACCACTCTCACCTGAAAAAAAAAGGGCACTCTGTACCCACAAAAAAATTACGCCCCATACATAGCTGCTCATTCCGCACACATGTCTGCTGGACATGGAAACTATCAATTACAATTGGCTGTACAACAAGTATTATTGTTGTCCTGACACCTCTCTCAGTGGTGGAAGGTTTCAAATGTCACACCAAATTAAATACATATGCACATCTGTTGCTGATGAAGAAATGGGCAGCTATGGGCCTTACCTACATCCCTCCTGCAAATCCCAAGCTTGTTTCCCTACTGTCTTACCCTCTTTGTGATCCCTTTTTCACCACTTTCCTGTCTCCCCATTTTCATTTCTTTCAAAGAAAATAGCGCGGGTGTGCGCCAGAGTAAGCACTGTTAAGCGGTTGTAAGCGGGTGTGCGCGTGTGTGCGTGGAGCTGAACATCAGTGTGCATGCGTGAGCTCCGCGCAAACCAGCGCTAACCTGGTTACAACCGCTTAAAAGTGCCTTAGTCACTCTGATTGACAGGTCCTGTAGTCAGTTCAAAAGCAAAATAAAATCCCACTGTCAGTCCTGAAGCCAGGACCTTGGAAACAGTAGTCTGTATGACCTACCACTAAGCCATGACTCTTATACAAGAACATTGTGCTAAAATAAATATAACATGTAATAGTAGGGATGAATGTAAAGGGAATATAGGATGTGTAGTACACAAAGGATGTCATTTAGAATTACTGTCAAAACTAGTGGATTACCATAATAGTAGTGTGTGAACAGAAACAGCCATGCTAGTTGGTAGCTTGTAGATAATAATGTCAGTTAATGTACATATATAAATGTATGTATATTTACGTATATATATATATATATATATATATATATATATATATATATATATATATATATACATATATAGTTGTAGGTGTCATTGTGCATACACACTTACTACAGGGAACAGGAGAGAGGAATGGAGAAATGTGAATCTACAACACAGCCTGAATCATGAGAGAGATACTAACCTTTACACTCACAGAACAGTGTCCACAGCATACCAGCATGGTCCCCGCCCTTACAATCTGAAAGGGCAACGCCTATCTCACATACCCTTTTATAGCACTGTCCTGAAATCACAGTGAGAACTGCAATCAGTACACAACTGGCTGCATGCAATTAGCAAATGCTGGCTTACAACTGGTGCAGAGGCCATCACATGGACCTATGCAGATACCTACAAAAACATCCTGTAGTAACACTCCACACATGCAATACATTCATTGCACTGTCTGGAAGCAGACAGAGGGAGAAAGACAGACAGAGACAGAGAGAAAAAAAAACACACGCTACACACGGTGAGTCTAAGCTGTCAGCAGTGACAGTAGCAAGCCATGCCAGCAGCAGCAGGAAGAAGAAGCAGTGGTAACGCAACCAGCTGCAACAAACACAGGTAATGTAAATTAGCAGGTTAATAGTCTGCATGCTGTGAACCCTCCAAATGTGTCATAGGTCTGTATCTATAGGTATGTCCATGTGATATGTTGTGTGTACGTAGTTCCACCAAAAGGGGATGACTATACATTACATGTCAGTCAGTGTTAGGCCATGATCCTGGCAGCAGTTGTCTGTGCGTTGCCCTCAGCAATGGCTGTAGTGACTGTTTTGAAAGGTCAGCCAGATTCAAAAGGCAGGATCAGCCCATCACAAAGGCAAACTGGCTGGGAACAAGTGTCTGTAGGCACCCAATATCGCTGCATATGCGTCAGTAGAGGTGCCTCCTTAGTGGTGTGGGACCACTGTTGCTGTATGCCAGTGTCCAGGTACATATCCTGTAGTACGGCCAAGATTAATTATCAGTCGTATATGCGGTTGTATGTCCTCTTGGAGTGCATGTAGCACACATCCAGGGATACCATCAGGTCACAGTGATGCTGTGTGTTCTGCTTTGCTGAGGGCGGCCCTCACCTGGACATGTGAGATGATAGGAAGGTTACATACAGCTGTGATAAGTATTTCAACTGGTGGGGGAGAAGGAGTGGGATACATGCACCAAACCTGTCTGCAAGAATGTTGCCAATATCTGTGTGTTTGGTGAATGTTAAGTAGGTGTGTATTAACGCAGAGCATATCTGAGGCATTTGGTCCATATGTGTAACATAACTGAAGAAGGCCTTGTGGTTATCCATAGTGTTTGTGGCCATTTCCCTCCCAGAGTAGGCCGTGGCCATTGTTATGAGAGACCGTAGCATATTACCAGTGCTGACCACAGATGCCTTCCCTTAATGTGAATCTGCTCTGTCCTGCAGTAGCCTCCTGCTATTGTTATACAATCTGCCTCTGTCTGGGGTCCACCGGACAGGATGCCTAACCTTTGTGCATTGGGTCTGGGTTAGAAATGTGTGTGCAAGTTCCATGCAATCTGTGGGATGTCCGTGGTAAGCATTTGCAAAGGGGTCAGCAGTGTGGGTTGTGGCTTCCACTGGCCCAGTGTGCTGCATGGATACCATCTCAGTCCTAACAAGTGAATAACTGTCTAATCACATACATATCAAAGTAGTCTACTGTGCTGGTGGTGGTGGTGGGATATGTATATCCAGGCCGAGTAACTTGTGTCCACATCACACTAGTGGATGGCGTCCCACATACAGTACCTTGGGATGAACCCCAGAGTGAGGTTGTGCATTGGACCTGTCGCAGTGTGCTGACTGATGGGGCATGCTACTATGTTGTGTGGAATGTGTCAGGTATTGTTGCACAGGTGTTGGCTGAGCACTGATATCTGGCCATGTACTTGTGTATCCACCACGAGACACACACATGCAACATATGGGAGTAGTAGTATATCACTACACATGAGTATCATGTATAGTATGTGTGCCATATATTGCTGACATAGTCTGCTGATATCCTGTTTGTGTTCTCTTCCAGGGAGATGGCGCATCAGCATAATCCCACCTACTCTGCAGCAGAAGATGAGGAGATACACCAGAGCCTGGTGCGGGAGTATGACATACTGTTTTCCCGCACCAGTCAGAATCAGCAGGAGAGGGCTGCACTGTGGCAAGACCTTGTCCGTAGGGTAAATGACATCGGCATGCATAATAGGACATATGAGCAGGTACGACATCACTGCAGTGATTTAATCAGAAATGTCCGTCAGCGTGCGTCGGATATCCACAGGCAACAGGTTGCCACAGGAGGTGGGGTGGCCACACATCCCCCCCTCACCAGACTGGAGGGGCTACTTCTAAGTGTTCTGGCTCCAGCCCAGGAACAGCAACAGCAATACACCTGCACCGTGATGGAGGCTGGATCCACACAGCAGCACGACATGGAGCATGCAGCTAATATGCCATATGTAAACTTAACTGTTCTATACACTGTTAGTTTATGCATGTGTAAGGTGTGTCCGTGGTATGTAGCTGTCAACATAGTATGTAATTGTGCATGTGTGATATTGGCAATATCAGCAGCTGACGTGTGAAAGGCAACTGGTGTACTACTGCACTGTATCATATGCAGTATCAATGGCACAGTTGTGCCCACTGACATTAATCTCATCATTTCTGCAGGTCCCTCCAGGGTTACAGCAAGGCAGGCCATCCATGCTGGTGAGTGTGTTAAACAATACCTATAATAGTCCTGATAGTACTAGTAACACTAGTGTAACTCAGTAGTGCTCTGTGTGTATACTGCGGGGTGTGCATGTGTGCATGTGTGCAGGTGTGTCTGTGCCCATGTGTGCATGTGTGCATGTGTGCAGGTGTGCCTGTGTCCACGTGTGCATGTGTGCATGTGTGCATGTGTGCCTGTGTCCACGTGTGCATGTGTGCATGTGTGCATGTGTGCATGTGTGCCTGTGTCCATGTGTTCATGTGTGCATGTGTGCATCTGTCCACGTGTGCATGTGTGCATGTGTGCATGTGTCCATGTGTGCATGTGTCCACGTGTGCATGTGTGCATGTGTCCACGTGTGCATGTGTCCACGTGTGCATGTGTGCATGTGTGTCTGTGTGCATGTGTCCACGTGTGCATGTCTGCATGTGTGCCTGTGTCCATGTGTGCATGTGTGCATGTGTGCCTGTCTGCATGTGTGCCTGTGTCCATGTGTGCATGTGTGCCTGTGTCCATGTGTGCATGTGTGCATAAGTGCATCACTGGTAACATTGTGTGGACACTGTAAACTGTGTTTCCTGTCTTCCTCCCACAGGTTCTGGTGCTGCTCTGGTATCCTGCAGCAGGGAACCTGAATCTGGTGCCACAGGTACTGGTAATGATGATATCTGTGTAATGGTACAGGAAGGTGTGTCAGGGTCCGTCATTGGTCAGCCAATTGACAGTACACAGCTGTCAACCCCATCATTGCGCACAGTCATCCTGCCAGTACATCCTTTGTCACCATTGTCCCTAGGTGATGGACAGGATACAGTGGGCATTGACCAGGGTAATGTGGTATCTGTGGCACATGCTTCCCCACACAGCAGCCATGGGCAGGGTCCTGTGATGGTACCACACAGACAGGTGCCCATGGGTTCTCGTGGGAGCATCCGTGGGCGTACTGCCTCTGGCAGACATGCCCAAAGAGGTCTGTCAACCTCACCTATGTTTTGGGCTGTCATGCAGGCACAGTCGCGTATGGAAAGGTACACCAGACAGGGTCTGAGGGAGCTTAGAGCATGTCGCACAGCCATGACTGACAGTATGCGTGGCATCGCGGATGCTATCCGTAATTTCACCGATGTCATAGACAGACGTTGTGGGGACATATTACAGAAGTTCCATAACCAAATGTCCATGAGCCAGGGCAATGGTGGGCGGTTGCGGCGTCGATGTGGCCGTATGCCAGCAACAGCAGCAGTTGGCAGTTGATGCGGATGACAACAGGCCCGCACACGCCCCCATAGTGCCAGCAGCAGCCCCAGCAATGCTGGGTCTGTGCTGTCATAGGAATGCCCCAGGAGACCACGTGCACTGTGTCCAGTCAACACGCTCCCGCTTCTGATGACAGTACCCAGTCTGGCTTAGTACTGGATACGGTCCGTAGCACCCCTGCCAGGCACAGGTACCGTGTCCGTGCCCACAGACACTGATCTGTATGACCTGCCAGGTGCAGTCTGTGGCTGTCCACAAACCCCTGTATATGGCAGCCATGAGGTGGAACTGTGTGCATGCATACACACATGTGAAATGTTAACACCTAGGGCGACCACATACATGCACACACTGCACCAACAGTGCCCCACCCTGTACTGCTGCCCCTCACCAACACACATACACACACATGTCAATTGGTGGTATCAGTGGCAGACTCAGGCATACCTAATTCACACCCTGTGCATATGATGACACTGTGCCACCTCCTACAATCTCCAACATCATTGTGGGAACAGGTAAACACGTTGCTGATGCACAGGGTGACTACATAGAAGTGTATTAGTAGTATCATGTTGATAACAGTACAGTGTGCTGATATGACTGTGTGTATATCCCAGCATGCCTGATGCAGTAAACGTATGAATGTCCTGAATTGTTATCTGCACCCATAGTATGTATCAAAGTGTAAAAGTTGCACATTATTGCATGCCAGTGGTAAGGATGTCACCAGATAGCCACATACATGGGTAGCACAGGGGGGAAGCTAATGCAAGTAGTGATATGCAATGATGGACATGTACAGTAATGGTGTCAAGTTGCCCACAATGACTATGCAATGTGGATGTTTGCGCATGTTGATATGTGTGCAGTACCAATGTAATCCAAATCACAATTAACTATGACATAATATCAGTTCTACCATGGGCATCTGCGCTGTGCATTCCTGGGTACATGTTGATAGTGCCTACATATTTGCACTGTTACTTACTGTTAGTGTTACCCCTTCTTTGTTGTACAATGAACTACATCCAGCCCTGCTTACTGTAGCTTTGATTGCATGCATGTTCACCTGGGGTTCCCTGGAACACTGCTTCCACCTGCAATGCAGAGTTACAGTGCTTCTGTGGACTCCTAGTGACATCTGCATAGTGTACGATACATATGTCAAGTTTACACATGACAGAATGTCACTGTCCGTCCTGTTCTCATGTACGTTGCCTGTGACACATTGCACATGCCTTACCTGGCATTTACTCACGTGTGCAGTCATATATGCCAGTGCTATGAAACAGTAGCAGTACACCCACACATACACACCTTCAGTATGTTGTTCCCCATTGGCCCTATGTGTTGGTACTCACCATGGCAATCACACTACTAGGGTAGCATGTGCAAAGGTAACCTGTGAATCACCTCTATGGTCCAGTTGTGGTTTATGTGAGTCATGTGGCAATGTCACAACTACCACATGTATGCAGTCAGCCATCACCCTTGGCCAGGAATGTACAACACATATGTGGGATGCCACCACATAGCCAATCTGGGGACTGAGCTCTCTGAACCCAGTAATGCCATACCCTGTCAGGTGGCATGTCATACTGCAGTGACTACAATACAAGTCAGACATAGACACGCACTGACAGCATGCTGAACACACTGGGGCATACGTGGGGACTCAGAATAACATCCTGCCTGAGCATCACACACCTCCGCAGCTGGCACATAGGCATATGTTACGTTGGAACAGAGCACATGCCATACATGGCACACACATCCCGTGTGCCACAAACTCACAGCCTGTAGGGCTACACAAAACACCTGCTACAGATGTGTCAGGTACTTGTCTTGGGTGCTGCACTGGGGTCCCGCTCAACAGGCTGTATATGGTGAAGGTCACAGTGATATGTCTCAGGGGCACTATGGTCCACCACAAAACACATGCATACAGGTCAGTCAGAGGCATGGACACATATGACTCAGTCATTGACCATGCCACTATGGATGACCTGAGACATACCTCCCTGTACTACATGATAGGGAACATAGAATAGATCTCTCAGCATGTGGCACAGGCCAGTATGAGCCTGATCTTGGTTGCCAACATACCCTCACCAGGTATGCTACCACTATATGTAGGAAGGGTGTTGTATGTCTACATTCTGCTCAGTCTCCAATGTCATTCATAGGGTATCCGCTGACTGTCAATGTGTGCTTACATGCTAGGGAAGCCACAATGATGTGCAAGGGGCAGCTTGCACGTGACACCCATGGCCCGATGTATATTGGTGAAGCTCCTTGATACACACATACTGCCTTATGCTACAGGACATGGATTACATAGCCACCTCCGCAGGTATCACACAGGTTAGGACACTAAGAGTGCTGCTACACAACACCAGCAGTGTACACCGCAAGATGCATGCACTGGACACTGTCCTCAGCATGGTGAACTGCAATGTCTGTGCAGTACCAGAGTCCTGATTCATGGCTCACAGGTGCAACCCATCACTGCCAGGTTATGCCTCATACCATTGGTGGAATCTGACTGTTGGTGTGTTGTTGGACAGATATGCCTCATACCATGCCTGTCGTCCCCTACACATGTAACACACATGGACAGGGGGGTGGTATCCCAAGGCACCACAGATACATACACCTCCAGGTTGCTGGCACAGCACAAAGCATCAGGGCCTATTCATGTTCATAGGTTCATAGGTTCATAGTTTAGTACTAAGCTAACTGCCTCTGCAGGCCATTTTAAGCCTAGCCAATTATCCCTTGTGAGACTCAAACCCTGCACCTTGTGTTTGTAAGGCAAACACTTTAGCCATTGAGCCACCCTCCCAATGTGCAGCTAACAGTGTGTTGGACTGCCATCTGGTTCATAGCCTGGCACACACAACCCTCCCATACACAGGAAAACCACCTATCCTCCATAACAACACTGGCAATATGACAGTCTCAAGAACTGTCTTTATATGGCTGGACTGCATCCAGCCAAACATTGTGCGTGAGCATTGCTGTAGTTACAACACACTAGTTGAAGGGTTCACAGCATGTGGTCACTGAATTGCAGTGGAATGACATGTTACCACTCCCACAACAGGTGGGAACATGCAGCACCTGCACATCGACTACATGTAGACTATATGGCCCAGACCAGATGTGTATCCCCTGCGGTAGGTATTTTACCATATACACCCACACTGTATAGACACATACCGCGTGCGGCCCCTGCACAGTAAGACACAGTCATATTGTTATGCATTGCAAACACCATTTATCCACTTGAGGCATGTGTCAGACATGGTAACTACTGCAGGTCACAGGTATTTATGTGTATGTGTCACACACATACATCATGTGTGCAATGCCATTGCTGGTTTAGGCAATGGCATGCATTGTTATGCACAAAGACCCACACAAGGTCATAATGCGTGACACAACCACACGTGGCAGTTGTGGGTTACCAAAACATACCTATCTGTACTCTGACAATAGTAATAGACCCAGTAGCTGAGCGCACTATTGGCATTACTGGCCAACTAGCCCTGTTTGGCTGTGCTGATAGTGTGGTGACATCCCCTGTGTTTACTGGGGGAATATGCAGCATCTGGTGTATTGTAGTATTTGCCAAAAAGATCTGTTCTCTCACACTTGCATTTACACATACCCTACTACCCCCACACACACTTGCCATTTGCAGGATTCATACCCCTACCTAACTAAGTCATGATACGTGAGAAAGACGCATTAGCGAAGCACACTATTCAGATTTCTAGATGGTTCTTCTTCTCTGGCTGTACTTATAGGGTGCTGACATCATCAGTGTTTTGAAAGGGTAATGTGCATCAGGTAGTGTGATCTCCTGATTGCCAAAACTTACATGTTTTTCGTATAGAATTGCACACACACAAACTCCCCATATCCAAACACACACACACTTGCCACTTGCAGGTTTCAAATCCCTACCTAAATATGTTATGGCACTTGAGAGTGACGCTGTAGTGGATTGCGCTATTCTGATTACTGGTAGATGTCTCTTCTCCAGCTGTATGTATAGGGTGCTGACATCATCACTGTTTGGAAAGGGTAATGTGCATCATGTAGTGTGATCTCCTGATTTCAAAAAAGCACAAGTTTTTCATACAGAATTGCACACACAGAGTCCCCACATCCAAACACACACACATGCCATTTACAGGTTTCAAACTCCTACCTAACTATATTTTGACACTCGGGAGAGACTCATTAGCAGAGTGCCCTATTCGAATTACTGGGAGGTTTCCGTTCTCCTGCTGTATGTATCGGGTGCTGACATCATCCGTGCTGAGATAGGGGAATGTGCATCCTGTAGAGTGCTTTCACAGATGCCAAAAGGGACACCTTCCTCACACAGACACTAACCCCCCCTCCACACACACTGGGCAGTTGCAGTACTCAAACCCCTACCTAACTATGTTATGACACTCATGACTGATGCATTAGCAGAGCACGTTATTTGAATTACTGGGAGGTTTCGCTTCTCCTGCTATACTTATAGGGTGCTGACATCATCAGTGTTTAGAAAGGGGAATGTACATCCTGTAGTGTGTTCTCCTAGTTGCCAAAAGGGATATTTCTTTCATACAGACTTGCGCACACACTAACCCCCTCCACACACACTGTGCATTTGCAGGATTCAAACCCCTACCTAACTATGTTATGACACTCGAGATGGACGCATTAGCAGAGCACGCTATTCGCATTACTGGGAGGTTTCCCTACTCCTGCTGTACTTATAGGGTGCTGACATCATCAGTGTTTAGAAAGGGAAATGTGTATCCTGTAGTGTGTTTTCCCAGTTGCCAAAAGGAACATTTCCCTCACACAGACTTTCACACACACAAACCCCACCCACCCACCCACAAACACACACACTGAGCATTTGCAGGATTCAAACCCCTACCTAACTATATTATGACACTTGAGGGAGACGCATTAGCAGAGCGCACTATCCGAATTACTGGGCATCTGTTCTGCACCTGCAGTATTTATAGGGTGCTGACATCTTTATTTCTACAGAGGTATGTACATGTAATACTACCTGTCAGGTGGGGGATAGCATATATATGCATTTGCTGCTACCTACGTCAGGGTCAGATATGCACATTGCACTGGCAGGTTATGTTCTATACCATGCTTAGTGACCACAGGACCTGTAACACACAACACAACCAGTCCAGAACACCACACCCACATCCAGGACACACACTTAGCTTCCCTGGGAACAGTGCCGGGATATGCAGGTGTTCACATACACCATTCCAGTTGTTAACATCAGGTACAGGCATATTGTGTGTGAGAGCTACTCAGGCCTCTACCACTTTACCCTACAGCCACTACAATTTGTGGGTCCATGTGCTATGGCAGAACCACACACCACAGCCACATGGGGGAATACATATTGCACCTGTCCATCTGTAACATGGGTACTCACTGTTCCACACCAGAGGTAGACCACCATTGTTGATATCTGACCATACCCACCTTTCCCTGGACATCCATATCCCATCTCCACCCCCCAGGCAAGGTTGTCACTGCACACAAACTGTATTTAGCACAAGCAGACTCTACACTTGTGAAGACTGGGGTGGACGACTTCAGAGGACCCATGCTGGGGGACTATACTGGCCACTCAGCATAATCCTTGACAATTGCATTCTATGAGCATGTGTACAGTTTGCATTGATCATGCAATCCCACATATACCCATGACTGCTCCACAACAAGACACCTGTCAGGTGTACACCAGCCATATATGAGCCGTACAACAGACAGAGTGAGCTAATACATTGCAGAGCTGTAGCCCACAGAGGGAGGACATCTGTGAACAGTTCCGGCATGGCACTTCATTCACACATAATCATCACAACACAGTGTTGACAGTGGAATTGTCCAGAGAATGCAGATAGGGCTCCCCCCAGTCTGTTATTGATGGCTACTTACTGTTAGAGATCCTCAGCAATGCTCTTCCAGCATTTACTGTGTGCACTGGGCAGATTGCTGTGTTGCGGTTGGTTCCTGGACTGACACGTACAAATACCAGATATGTGTGGCCAACTGCTAAACGGAGATATGGCCTAAGTGTGTGAGCATGCCCAGTTCAGCCTTTCCATGGCATGTTGTCTGACATATGCCTCATTTATCAAAGTGTGCGAGCATGCCCAGTGTGAGCTTTACATATGTTGCACTCTGAAGTCCAAAACAGAAAAGGGACCAGCACTCGACTGCAGCAGGATAAAAGATTTTTATTTTAAGGTTGCAAAAATCAACCTTGCTTGATATGCACAAACCGGTTTCGGCTATTAAAGCCTTTCTCAATGTGACTTCTTCTTAATCCAAATACATTTGTCAGCAAAAGCACCTGTTACATCCTGGTTCTCAATTTATACCCTAAACTTAAAGTGGTATCAACCTGTTAAAATTTATGTACAGGGTACTAATACAGTGTTTACATCAAGATTTGTTTAACATGATTTTACTTATAATACGCTGTCTAAACCACATACTACTAACATCCTGATAATACCAATTATAAATTCAGCTTAAAAATCAGCTTAAAAATGAGGCTGCTATGAACTGTAGCCCTAAATATTTATATATTTTGTTAGGCAAAAATCAAAATATATATATGCATATATATATATATATATATATATATATATATATATATATATATATATATTGCATATTTTTGGTTATCATAGTTGTATTTGATGTATGTGGATTATAATGTTGACATTGGGATAATTAGATATTTGACTGCCCGATAATCATTATTTGATCCTATAATACCTGTATCATTGGGGGCACCAATGGCCTATCCATCATGCACTTGATATTCATTTAGTCCTGGCTTAAAAAAAGCCGCAAGGGTGGTGATCCACTTGTTCTCCATGTTATTAGGTTTTGTGTGCCACCCCATCTTAAAATTCCTGTGAAGTTGGATTTTGTCTATTATGGTAAACTTGAATGATGCTCCTGTATGTTGTTGGCTATGTTTATATAAAGCATTGGTGATTCTTCTGTTTCTGATGGATCAAATGTTCGCTAATCCAGATTCTAATGGGCCTTGAAGTCTGCCCAACATAGAACGCAGAGCAAGTGCATTGTGCCAAATATATCACCCAATCCGAACTGCAATTCCCGAAAGTTTTTATGTTAAATACCTTTGGTGCATTCTTACTGGTAAATTCTTTGGTTTTCCAAATGTATTGGCATAAACTGCAATGTCCACAGGGGTAACAACCAACTAAGGCATCACCAAAAAGTGTAGTTTGTTGTTTAGTACCTGGTGTGAACCTTTTGTAGTGTGTTAACTGAGACTGAATGGTACAGCCCCTGCGGTAAGAAAAAGCGCAGGTTTCGGGAAGAATATCATTAAGAAATGGATTTGACTGTAATATATCCCAATGTTTGTTAACAATTTGTGTGAACCAGGAGGTGTTGTTACCATACGTGGTAACTAGTCTGATAGGTTGCCAACCTTGCTTGGTAACTTCCTGTGATTTGTTATATATAAGAAGATCGGATCTGCCCTTGGTTTGTAACTCTTTGACCGTCTTGTTTAAATGGTTGGAATTATATCCTCTATCCACAAATCTGGTTGTTAATTCTTGTGTTTGACTGGAATATTCTGCTGCAGTTGAACAGATCCTTTTCAGGCGCAGATATTGTGACTTGGGAATGTTGTTGATAATGTGGCGGGGGTGAGAGCTGGTGGCATGGAGAATGGTGTTATACTGTGGGAATTTTCTATGTATTGTTGTTGCTAATGTGTGATCTGGTAATCTTTTGATAGCCACATCCAAAAACACCATCTCATTATATCCAATATTGACCGTGAATTATATGTCAAATGGATTGTTGTTGAGATAATCCACAAATTTGGATAGTTCCTCCTTACTTCCCCGCCACACCAACCAGCAGTCGTCCAAATACCTACGCCATATATCCATGTATTCCATATAAATGTTTCGCTGAGCATCATATATGAAGGTTAGTTCATAATACCCCATAAATAAATCTGTATAAATTGGGGCAAAAGATGCCCCCATAGCTGTTCCTTTAATTTGCCAATAGGGGTTACCTTCAAAATAAAAGATGTTTTTCTGCAATACAAATTCAGTTAACTTGATCAAAAAATTGTTAAATCCTGTTGAGTATAGATTTGATTGTTGTAACCAATATGTAACTGCCAAAATGCCAGCTTGATGTGGGATACTTGTATACAAGGATGTTACATCTAATGTACATAACAACCAGTCCTCATCAAGTTGAGAATCTTCAATAATGTTCAAAAATTGTGTTGTATCTTGGATACGTGATCTAACCACTGGCAATAATGGTTTTAAATATTCAGTCAGAAAAGCAGATAAAGGTTCAGTCAGAGATCCACGACCTGACACTATGGGTCTACCTGGTGTATTCATTAGGTCTTTGTGTGTCTTGGGTATTAAGTAGAGGTACTGTGGCATTGGTTCTGAAACCTTCAGTTGGTTGGCCACTTGAGGAGTAATGATATCTTCCTCCACAGCTAGATCTATAAATGAATCAATATCTGTTTTAAAATTGGGGGTTGGATCCACTACCATCTTTAGATAAAACTAGGTTTGGGATAACTGTTTCAGTGCCTCTGCCTTATATTTTAAGTGGTCCATAACCACAATACCTCCCCCTTTATCTGCAGAT